>NC_090797.1:11727500-12027500 GCF_040054535.1 Antennarius striatus | reverse complement strand
TTCAGAACAACTCCTAGAAAAGAAACTCCGATTGAGAAGGAAGTCTCTTCCGGTAGTTAACATTTCTGGAGCTTCGGAGCGTTGCATCATCTCTCCTTAACAAAAAAACAAAAAAAATGATGGAGACTTTAAAATAACAGAAATAAAGGTTTAAATAATGCCTTTACAGCTTTGTGATTTCTGGAGCCATGTTTTATTCTTTATTTGCTTTACATTTTATTACAATTAGGCAAGAGATTGCTTAACATTAACACGTCTGATGAGCTGGCTCGCCCCATATGCCCTAAAACACGGGGTGGAGGTGACATGATTATTAAAAAAAAGTAGAGTATTTTGCACTATAAGCCTTTAATTTTCTCAAATTCTTATAATCCAATGTGCTTTATATGTGAAAAAAAAGTTTTAAAAACAGACCATTCATTGACGATGAGTTCTCAGATGCATTTTATAATCCAGTGGATTTAATAATCCAGTGCGGTTTATAATCCAGTGCGCCTTATGTATGTATTTTCCAAGCAGCGTCGCTCTGAGGTCTCCTTCCTCGCACAAACACGCCCCACCCTGTTGTGAATATAAGAAGACAATGCAATCGATGGTTGTGAGACTGTTGCGTGCTGTTATATCTTTTAACAGGGGCCTCTGTGTGATTTAGTGAGGCTCCTGTGGCTCCGTAACCCAGTGTGAAGCACCGCTGGGGGAGGGGGAACTCCGTGTAAGTTGTTTTATGCATGTGTTTGATTGCATGTTTGTTTTTTGGTACAGTGTGTGTGTTCAGCATTTTTTTTTTTTTTTGGAATGCAGAGCATGGCAATTCCCAGCGAGGGCTCTGTCTGCGTGAAAGATAACGCTTCGATGTGTGTGTGAGTGTGTGCTTAACACGAAATCCTCTGGGAATAGTGGGGGTGGGGGGGGCGGCGTAGGTGTTGAAAATGTTACTCTGGCCCTCGCCACTCAGTCACAACGCGTGACAATCTGTTTTATTTAACAGGGTGAGGCTCTCCCCTCAGCACCACTTTGCCGTGGCGGCTTTTTAAACTGAGCGAAATTGAGCTGGGTCCCCGACGCCGGCGATGAATCACTGAAGCAATCACAATCTTCATGGATCTATTGGTAATAAAAGAGGAGTTTACAAAGCGTGGGCATGCCAGGTTGTTGAAAATAGCAACATAGAGGAGGGTGTTTCTGACTTGAGGAGCGTTTGGCGGGTAGATTTGTGTCGTCCTTCCAGTTCTCTGCTGAGACACATGTCATTTTGACCCCCCCCCCCCAACAGTCTCATGAGTAATGACTCAGTCAATACCATTATGTATAATTGAGATTTTACAGCCTCTTTTCTTGTTCGGATTTAAAAAACATCAAAATAAATACACCCCCCCACAACCCCCCCCCCCAAGCCTCCAGATGATCACCACAGCTGTAATGAGATTTGATGTTAATCCTGACACAATATCACAAGATTACGTGCCTTCAGAAAGCTCCACGCGGGCACCGCCGCCGGTGGAGAATGCAGCTGCGTGAAAGCACATTAATATAATCTAAGTGTAATTGAGTGGTAATGCAGCTTGTTGGCGGATGAATAGGGGAATGATGGGAGCCCACCCCCCCCGCCCCATGTCCCACCCCACCTCAGGAAGACTCTGGAGGTACCTCAAATAGACAGAAAGAAAGAGCGATAGAGCAGAGACTACGGATTCCCTTGAGAGGACAAAGAGATCAATAGAAATAAAATTCTCCGAGTTGATGTGGAATTCCTCCAAGAGAATGAGGTTCATGAGTGACGCTCAGAAACATTGGCAGTAGATGTTCCCACGCGGTGCGAATGAAGACAGTAGCCTGGCTGGTGTGTTTGAGGCGTGGCTGATCTGAACAGCTTTGTGTGTTTTTTTAAAACACAAACTCCATGAAATTGTCTGAGAAATTTTAAGTTAAAGTTGAACTTTGACTTTTACTGAGTCAGGTTGAACAATCCTACACGCACATGTTTAGCATGTCTGACCCAAGCCCCGCCCCCTCAGCCAATCTGTTTGTGTGGTTGCAGAAAAATCACTTCATTTTCTTTGATTTTTCTGATTCATTATGTTGTTCATGCTATCACCCATAATAATACTAATAATTATGATAGTACTAACAACAACAACAATAATAATACTAATAATATAAATAATACTAATACTAATAATAGTAATAGTAATAACAATAATAATAATAATAATAATAATAATAATAATAATAATAATAATAAAATATTATTATTATTATTGCCCCAATAATAATAATAACATTAAAAATATTTTCTTAATGAAAATAAGAATATGAATAAGAATGACGAGGTTGCACTCAAAAGCTACTGTTGTTCACTTACAGCTGTGTTAAATTTAAATTAAAATTTGATTAAAAACAGAAAGAAATGCAGGTGCAGTTGGACTAAATGTAGTCCTTATTGGTTTTGTCCACTGTTTTAGAACAAAGTGCATTACTCTATTACTGTGTGATTACAATGTAATATGACTGTAATTCAAAGGACCTGACGTTGGTTGTGTTGGTGCATTCACTTTTAAAGAATTTAATATCCGGACTGTAAACTTAATGAACTCCTGCTGCCAGCGTGACATTTAAACTTCTAAATTAGCTGAGGTGTTCCGTCAGGCTTTAGACGCGGCGTCCTGACATCAACCCTGAACCTTTCTGGAGTGTCTGTAACAAACATGGTGCCGTCTCCGGAAACAATAAACAGTAATGTGGCAGGAAAATGTCAGGCTCAGGTGAGTGTGAACAAAAACAAACAGCCTAAAACTGACACGGCAACATCCATCCCATAAGCTAATGAGCTGCTGCTTCTTGTGTCAGGCTTCACCTTCACAACAGTGATTAAACTGTCAAAAGAGCAAGGATACCTGCAGCCACACACACACACACACACACACAAACACACACATACACACACACACACCGCCGCCTTCTCCCCACAGTTACCGTGACAACAGAGAAAGCCAGGAACTGAGAAGATTGTGGCTTCAAAAGGATAATACTTAAACATGTCGCTATCTGTCTGGTAATTCTGATATTCTGACATAAAATCAGATGAACAGTCAGGGGGGGGGGGGGTTTGCATTGCTTTTATTTTGACGCTCATAAATTTCATTGCAGTTTTAATTTTATGATCCGTTTCCAGACCCTTTTTTTTTTTTGTCACCCGCCTGCTTTTATCACAGTTTTTACATTTTCTGGTCTTTTAGCCGTCTCTCTTCCTGTCACGCTCTTCTCTATACATCTGGCTCTAAATAGTGAAATGACCGATTACTGAACAAAAGGTGTTGATGGCATTCAGATCTGCCTGTCTTGTCCTAGGTGTGGGCTCTTTTGCACCTTGTCTGACAAATTAGTTATTCTGGGATTTGTCTGATTCGAGATTTCTTTGAGCTGAAATACAAATCCCAGTGGGCATGAAAGAATACCTCCAGCTGAGCTTAAATTTAGGTATCAGAATGTAAGAATATACATAAATCTCACATGAGGGGTTGCGTTGGAGCTTGATTATGCGCAAATAAAATTCAGTGTCTGCTGAAAAACATATCACGAGAAGAATCATCGTGTTGACGAAGAAGCACAGCTGCTCCATTTCTGGTTGTGTGCTTCGTCTCATGCAGAAAACAAAACTGACTGCAGACCAAAAGAAATATGTGTTCATGTTAAAACAACAATGAACACTTTGCACATCATTAATATTTGTTGCAGCTTGTGGATCCCTTGTTCTCCCATATGTCTCTTCCAGTGCCACGCTGTGAAATATATATAGGATGCTTAGAAAGCTTCAAGTTATTTCACAATGCATTTTCCATAGAAATGTAGGTGCACTTTTTATATCTTATGTTAAATTACTATGTGCTTTACAGTTGCTTGTTTCATTACCCATAATAACCCTGTCATCCAGCCTCCTGTCTATAGGTTTTTTTTAATTCTTATCCGCCATAAAAAAATTTTCCTGATAAATGTGACAAATACAGATTATTTGAAACACATTAACTCGTCCTAAAACAAAACTGGTCCGTTATCATTAGTGAAAGTGTGTTTTAACTGTGCTCTTTTTTTACAAGGTAACAAGGTGGGGCGAGGTAGGAGTCCTATAAACGCTCTAATGTGTATGAGAATCGCATCAATAATATTTATGGTCTGTTTGCAAAGGCAAGTGCAGTGTGACAAAACTAATACACTTTAAATTTCTTCTATTGTCCCATACCTCTGTTTCACTCCGGTCATTTTCATACAGTGGACCTAACAGCATCGTTAACTACAGATTAAAAAAAAAAAGATTCTTATTTTAAACTGGTTGGCCAACAATAGAAGTGTTTCAGCATACCATTGGACAAATGAGAGGAGCCAATATCTCATTGATCACCACAGACCTTGACAGCAGGAAATGAAGACCGAACGTGTGTGAGGGCTGCAAGTGACAGGATGGTGTGAGGAATGAACGATGGCTCTTCTCCAATGAAAATCTTCTTCATCGAGCCCTTTGTATGAATACTCCATAGTGTCGAGGAGAGTGTTTGTAAAGCCTGTTGGCCTTGAATACAGCGATTGGAATTGATATTTTTGATTGTATAAACTTTAGTGTGGTTCTGTCCCAGATCCAGGATCAAAATTGATATTTGTACAGGATAATAGAGATATACAATTTTTCAACCGTTGCAGAACAAAAGACTATATTTGTAGTTTTTATACTTATAAATTTGCTTTTTCTAGTTTTGTTTGTGTTGACTGACCCGCTTATCAATGTATGTAATAAATAAAAGACTAACCCAGGTTTTTGAAATGGGTAGATTTAACACTTAGACATTTCTCTCAGCTCAGTTTCAGATGATTGACTTTTGAGGGATGCCTGAGAGGTGGGATGTTTTTCTGTTATTGTTATTATTATTATTATTAATAATTTCTTCTTATTATTATTAATTTCCTCTTATTATTAATTTCTTATTATTAATAATTTATTATTATTATTAATTTATACAGCTGTAGTTATTTTTTCCCTCTGGTTTCTTGTCTATTTTGATTCGTCTGATTGGTACTTGCTTCCGGATAAAATGAGGTTTTCGCTGTAAGAGTACCATTAGTGTATTATGGTATTTTAATGTGATGGTGGGGCATTCCTTATCTTTCACCTCTGACCTATTGAGGTGATGATTTACAGCACATGCTCCCCAACCCTCCTGTTCTCCCTGAGGAAATCAGGTTGGATCTATGGCCATCATTTACATCTCTACGAATTAAAGTGTCAGTGTATCGTTGTGGCCAAGGTCTCATGAATCAAACTTTATTGACCACTCGGAGAGTTACGCACACCCGTTGAATTCTAAGTGTCAGTGAAAGGCCAGTGGGTGCAGGGAAATGTGGAACAGCCGCAGAGATTGGAAGTAGAATCACAGGAACGTCAGGTTGGGAGGAAATTGCTGCAGCTGCATCTCATAAATGTGGATTTGTTTCCAATAACATTCTTTACAACTGAATGGGATTAAAAAACACGTTAATATTGTCATAAAGAATATACACAAATACAAATTTGACAAAAATATTTGGAGATACTGGTTTTATTCTATTAATTTCAGGGATTTTCTTCTTTTCTACAGACTCTAGAAAGCCTATAGTATAGCTTTAAATAATTTTATTTAAAAAAAAAAAAATTATGTAGAACAATGTTTCCTCGGTTCAGCTTGTAATTTAATTTATCATGTCGAGATGTCCAAGTGAATCAGACATCTGCAGTGACATATGCAGTCAGATAGCAAAATATTTGTCTTGTAAATCAACATTCAAATCTTTCTGTAAAGATTGTAATAAAAATCACGAATGAATGAATCAATAACTGATCTCCTACCAAACTACAAGGACAGAGTTCATCTGCTAACACAAACCGGGTTGCCATGTGTGTTTTTTCATGGATTTCAACTACTTTTGAAGTCTTCAGAACTAATTAACTTGCAAAGTACATGAATTATCTGCCTATGAAAATCCAATTGTTAAATTAAATAAATTGTTTATATACCCCCATTAGAGTCTTTCATGTTGTCCAGGCAGCAATAAAGAGGGAGGATACAAGTGATAAAGAGAGCACAAAGAAACAGGTTTGTGCACCATTGAACTGGTCTGTTTGGAGAGCAGTTCTTTCTTTATGATAATATGCTCTACCTAATTACAATAAGACATTTTAGGACCTATGTTAATGAAGTATTTGGGGAAAACTGTTTAGTAGCACACTAAACACACTAAACATTTATGATCTCACTGATATTACAATACATCTGTCAATAACAGCCTCACTGTTGGACCTCAGAAGTCCTTTTTATGGTTTGGTGCGTGGGTTCCAGTAATGATCTGGTTTATTGGCCTCTTGCCGTTGATTGGCCAGTGGGTGGGTTTTGTGTGACCTGGCAACCATGCTGGTAAATTCTCACAGCTGTAGCTAATTAATGCAAAAATATGGTCAAAGAGCAAAAGAAAAATCTGTCAGCTGCTGATAGATGTAGTGCAGCGTCCTGGACTGTGAATTGGTTTATGACACTGGTTGTGTTGAAGCTTGACCAGTGTGAGGTGTGTCTTTTTGGCTTTTTTTGTTTGTTCTCAAATGCAAAGAATTGAGAATATTAGGTGAAGTTCATTTCATGTCAAAGCAACTCTATAATTAGCATTAGCATTAACAGATGTTGCAAGTTAAAAATATTTATTTTAATGACTGATGGCTTCATTTAAGAAATTTTAAATAATTTTCTTGATCAATTATTTGGTTACCAATAATTACACCCTATTTTTGTATTTTTTTTAAATTTTAAACGTGTATTACATCAGTTTATTTAGCATTTTTCATGATGTGAATGTAGAAATTTCTTTATTGACAAATTGCTAAAGTTCTTTAATAAGTCTGTTAGTAGTATTTTACATATTAATAAGGACTACAACAGAAAATTGTTAAACTGAATAAATTGTTTATAACCAATTCACATAATATACACCCCTACTAGATTCTTCATGTTGTTCTTTCATGTTGTCCAGGCAGTAATAGGGGCCCATTAATAATAATAGTATCATGATAGATTATGATGCAGATTATTTCCTGTTTTGTTACTCTATACTGTTATTAAAATAATAAAATAAGAGATTGCCTATATTGTTCAGCTCCTAATCCTAAAATTCGTAATTCAGTTATCACAGAAAATCAATGTTTATATTATCTACCTTATATTAATAATAAATATTACATATTTACACTGTCATGTTTGTCATATTTTAAGTCACCAAAGAGTTAATGATGGTGACGCAAATACACTAATAAATATTTGCAGTAAATCCTAGTGGGAGTAAATTTACTAGAGTCCTTGCAGTGATCTTGAGTGTGACATATTTCCTTTTACTTCCCCCCTTCCTTTATATGGATTCTCTATTCCGATATAGACTTTTGCAGATGGAGAAATGACCTCTGACTCCAGTGGCCTACATCGGATGCCATCTCGGCTATCTCTGCAAGTGGCAGCAAATATAGTGTCATGTTTTTTCCACATAAGGGTCCATTGTTTCTTTTGTAATATTCAAAAAGAAAAACAGAGGAATTTAGCACTTATGCAGTATGCATGAGTTTATACGCCCTTATATAATTCCACAGCTGGGGGAAATAGGGATGCCTAGGAGCAATGCAGCTGCATTAGTGCTTTACCCTACGTGGGATGCAGTGTTTTTGTCCATGCCAGCACCTGTGATGTTTGCAGTCTTTGGAGAGTATAGGCTTAATTTCCTTCATCACCTATTCCTGGAAACATTCCCAATTCATATTCCCTTGTACTTGTGTAGCACTAGTAATAATGTAGTGAACAGCAACCCCATGGTACTTAACAGGAATGCTTTTCACAGCTTATTGCTCGCAGATAACATATTAAGATTCAACGAAAAAAAGTCACAGTGGGATCCAGCCCTCAATTCATGTTGTCCCCTAAGAGCCAGTTGAGATCTGGCAACACGCGGCATGATTGCCCTGAAGTATCCATCGGATTTGGATGTTTGCGCGGCCCTCTGGAACTGAGACATGTTCAGAAAACTGGGAAGAACAGGATGGAGTGAAGACAGGAGATAATCGGCAAAGCCAGGTGGTGCTGGTTGGCTGGAAAGGAGGCTGTTTGTTTGTGTCAGGGTTAATTTATGGTATTATTTGAGATTTGATTGCTTAAATTCAGATAGTGAGTGCCTATAGTATAGCTTTACAAATAGTGCTGTGTGTATAGTGTGTATATTGTATATACAGCGGTATGTCAAGATTAAATGGGGAAAATTTATTTGACGTACAAGCTTAGTCACGGAATAAAGAAAACTCGTATCTCAAGATACTACTGTATTTGTATTTGTATTTACAAGTGGGGTGGGTGACGTCTCACTTTTAAAAAAAAAGGAACCATTTGTGGTTGTATGTGATGTACTTTAAACACATTTGTGTTGCCTTAGTTTCCAAATAGGTTCATTTTTGTATTTCGGAATTGTGTCAGCGAATGAAAATGTTGATTTCCATGAACAAGTGAAATTGTTTTACACCCACTATGATTGGGATGTTATCGTGGTTTATGGATTGTTATCTCTGTTTAGAGATGGTCTTATTTTTGAAAGATGTTAGAATTGACTGAAGGAAACTGTTAGCTTAGCTTGGCACTTGTTTTCATGAGTCTTGTCTTCAGCCACTTTTCCGCCTTGCGGAACGCAGGTGTTGCTGGAGCCTATCCCAGCTGACTGGCTTGGTATGCTCTGCAACATTATGCAATACAATAAACAATCCACACACATACACACACACACACACACACACACACACACACACACACACACACACACACACACACACACCTACAGTCAATCTGGAGTGATTCACCTTAGATGCATGGTTTTGGTGATGGGAGGAAGCAGGAGAACCCGCACAGATACGAGGAGAACATACAAACTCTACACAGGAAAGAACTGAACCACAACCGTCTTTCTAGAAGTTTAACAACAGCTGGTGGTTTGACAGTGAGTAGGTTAAAGTAGGTTTGTTTTACTTTCATATGGTAGAAACTAATGAAAAGCACAAAAAACCCAATGAAATTAGTTTCCAGTGTGATATTAAAATGAATCTTAGTAGGTTTTTGTACCTCTGGCCCGTGTTGGCTGCTTGTTGAAGTATAGCAGAGACAGAGGAAGCTTTAAGCTTTAAGGGAACTGAACTCACTCAATGACTACATGCTCACCTGCTCCACTGCTTTATCTGCCCCCCTCCCACCCAAATTAAATCAACCTAGATCATGACTCAAGCCTTCCCCTGATGACACGGTGGAAAACATCCTGATGTTAATAGACAAGAAGACAATCAGAAACAATCAACGGCGAACAAACAGCATGCACTTGAAGTCTCTCCATCTCTCTTCCCCTCTGAGCGCCGTAGCAACATTAGCTTTGATATGCAGATACCACCCCCCCCCCCCCGCCACACAGTGGAGCACCGGGGGGAGTATTGACTTTTCAGAGATGCAGAGAGCTTGTTTATTAAATGTGAAGCTAAAACTGCATCTTTTTTAAGCATCTGAGTGTAACATGTCTTTTCTGTCCTCTTTCCCAGATGCTAACGGGAGACTCTACTCTGGAGCCGGGGATCGCACTTTGAGGAGGAAACAAGCAGAATTATTTTCATGAAACACAAGCTACAGACTCAAAATCTTACTTTTTAAAAAAATTTCAAAATAATGATACTCTGCCTTTAGCCTTGTGCTACCCATTTTTCATCTCCCCAAAACTGGCCCTGTGTTTATAAGACTAGCACACATTATTTTAACTTTACCACCACCTGCCATGGATCGTGTGTGTCCGGGTGAGGGCGTGAGCCGGACACAGGCCCCACACAGAAAACTGTAGCCGTTTGGGTTGACGTCATTGTCTTTCTTCTGATTTGACTCTGGAGTTATTCTTAACTTGGACCAGGGATGGATGTACCGGAAGCTAGCAGGCATGGCAAGAAGTCCACGAGTCAAAAACTGGAGGACCAGAAGAAGGTTTGTCAAGATATTTTTTATTTTTCCTCGTCTTCTCTTCTTGCTGTGTTTGTGTTTCTACCTCTTCTAAAATGATCAGCTCTGACTGTTGCTGCTCTCATTTTTATATACGTGGAAGTGAAGTGATGAGACTTTCTAATACAACCACCCAGTATAACTTATTACAGAAACAGGTTGGTCCAATTGTTGTTGTTGCCTTAATTCCCATTAGCCTCTTTGCTCCACATCTCCTAAAAGCTATTTATAAAGATGTGGTTGGGGTGTTCTGCGTCCCTTTTGCATTGTTCATCTCAACTCACGCAGCTGTGAGGAAGGCCTTACATGTTTACTCTGTTTGAGATGCTTTTTATGTAAATTTTTCTGTAAAGCAGTGCTATGTGCTAAGGGTCTATCGCTCTGTCATGGAGACCAGATGATGACGGGCTTAGTGGAGGATAGCTTTGAGCCTCTCTGAAAATGTTGCTCTGACCTCAGCGAGGTCAGATTCATCTATGAGGGGAGTGTTTGGATCGATGGGGGGATGGCAGCACCAGCCTATCTTGTCAATAAAAACCTGCAGCTTGGGTTTATACTATATTTAGCAGACTCCATTTGCACACATATTTTTTGAAAGTTACATACAAATATACAATGTAAGAAATGCCATTAGATGCACACATAGACCCACACATAAGCTTTTTGGCTCCTGTGCAGTCACCAGGGTACATACTAGATATACGCTCCCACTAAAGCGTATACACAGACCGAATCACAGATGATAAATATAAAAACACAGGCTGTCTCTCTCTCGCTCCTCGCTCTGCATCTGACCTGATTCCTCTAATGAAGTGCTGTTGATAAGCATAATGATTGTCCAGGCGAAGCCCAGGAAACATCTGAGCACAGCCAACGTGCAGGCATACATCAGTTCTGACATTTGTAGCACTATTAAGATCTCATAAAAAGATGATTGTACTTTATTATTTTTTCTCCTTTTAGACCTGAGTGTCATCTGGGAGTGCTTTTTCCCCCCTTGCTTTTTAAAGCCGTCCAGAGACATGTTGCTGCTTGTGCAGACAGGCAACCACATTTATACCCTTTCAGAGAAGTCTTAGGATGGCAGAGGTGTTTCTGCCATTGGGTTTATGATCAAATCGGGACAATTGTAGAGCTTGGTTGGAGACTGAAAGTATGAAAATATCTACATGACCACTCAAAAAAAAATCACCACAATTTAGCTGTGACTGTGTCCAGCGTTTTCTCTAAAACTATGCAGACATCTACACCTCTAAGGGCTTTCAGGTGACGGAATGTCTTGAAAGACAAAGGTCATGTTCTGAGTTAAATATGTTGTTTTTGTTTTTTTTTTGGTGTAAAATAGTTTTGTAGTTGACGGAATCCGCTTCCTGAAGTTGGTTGGAACAGACATGACACATTCATCTGATAAGGATATTGATTTGGGTCGATTGGCTGCTGTTTTGGTGTTGATACCAAATCATAAGGCCTCAGTTTTACCCAGGGATCCTCCTCGGAAAATTTCTTAATATGTTGAAGTTTTTATACAGGCTGTAAATGCCTGACTTGGAGCTGCAGTTGGTTTGTCATCAAGATTTCACAGTGACTCAACTCTGTTCATCATAATAGTTGATCCAAGCAGAACATGTCATGTTTTTTCAGTCCTCTTTGGGGATACAGTATTTATGATTGGCCTGATCTGACATTTTTGTGGTAATTCATGTGATCAAACATTCTATTTTGTGCTGGATTTATCTTCATATGTAATGGAAGACCTAAAAGTAGTGATCTTCTTCTCTTCCACCTTTGAGTGTAAGCTTTCCTAGACTTCAGTTTGTTTCTTTGGTCTGTTAGACCAGACTTTTTCTATTTCTGATTATGTCTCAACAGCAGCTGACCGGCTGGGCAAAGCTGATGGGAAACACGTAAAGCTCAGCACGGACAAATGTGAGCAGTTGGATCTGTGTGGGGCTTGTCGCCGATCCCTGCGATAAGCCCCAAAGAGATTACCCGTAGGATCTTTGTGTCCAATGCCCAAACCATCCAACAGTTGGACTCCATGTTTGGCCTGCAAGCCTTCTTCCATTACCTTGGGATTCATTTCCTTCCGTCTTCTTTCCCTCCCACATTCTCCTCTCTTTTACGTTCTGTCTTCATCCCAGATGAATGGTGCTTCTTGTTTTCACCTTCATCCCTGTGAACAAGCAAGTGAAAAGTAATTACAACTGGACTGCTCACCTCTTTGAGGGGAGATTTTGGTTGTGGCGATTAGTTGTGGATGTTCAGACAGTGGTGGCAGCTGTGTTGCTAAGGCACCTCCATGATGTATTCTCATCAGCCAATCACCTGAGAGCTTCTAGAACACAGAGTTCTACATCGCCGTTTCAGCCATTATATCCAAACAAATTAATTTTTTTTCATATGCAGCATTTTCAGGCTTTAACTCACTGGGAGAACGCTGTTGCTGAGAATTAAGAATACGAAATGAATTCAGAATTTATTATTATCCATTTTAGTTTGTTTTTAATTCTTTCGTTATTAATACTCAGTTCATTTGATCTTAAGACTGATCAAATGAACTAAGAATTAAAACCTAGGATTTAAGAACTGGGATTTAAGAATGGGGAAAGAAGAACAAGGAATTAACAACCAAGAACCAGAAACTAAGAATAACTAAGACCTAAGAATAAAGGTTGAGGTATTGGGAAGTAGGATTTAAGAACTAAGAACGTTCCCCCACCCCCCATGGACTCTTAGATGGACTGTTGTGAAGCTTCAGTGGTTTGACTGAATAATTAAATATCAAATACTTTGTATTCCTGGGATAATGCGTACCATCACATGATAGTGCTGATGTCAGATCAGTGGGTGCTATATCAGTTGGTGTAAACACGAAACATATGGTGATTAATAATTTAGCTGGGAGGCTCATATTCTGATGTACACCATGCTGTGAACTATAAAAGTCTATGTTCAGCAATTAATAGGTCATATGGAAAGGGTTTAATAAACACTGATTTGGTAAATAATTCTTGACTACTGATTCAACATTGCTCAGAAAAACTTTATTTATAGGTGAACAATGTAGTTTTCTGTCACGTGGCTTTGACGGCATCGCTGCCGCACAGACAGTCTTCTGATTTGACATTCACTGAATCTCAGAATTTTGAGATGGATCAAAATGTTTCCAACAGTTGTGTCCTGAGTTTTTGTAGAAGGAAGTCAAGGAACATGTGAATAAATCACTACATCATTATAAGCAGTTTTGAGTCAAGTCAGTTAGGATTTATTTTGCATTGTGACCCCAATGGTTCAGTTTTTGCTTTAATATGTTTGTAACTTCATTGTCTTTAACTTCATCCTTTATTTTTATAATTTCCATTAAAATAAGCAGAAAAGGAGGCCTCAGTAACTCATTCCATGGGCATTTCGTGGACTTTGACCGCTGAATAAAGTTGTAAGGGAAACATGTCAAAACAGTGCAGCGTCACAAGTACAGCGTTCACTGAAACAAGCCTCATAGGCAAAGCGGTGACAGCAAGGATGTCCAGTTCACGCGGCGGGAGATAAAGACAGAGATTAAGGAGTGAGGCAGAGATGCCATCTAGAATTAGTTGGAGACGGGAGAACAAAGTGACACCTACTGATGAAAGAGATACAGGAAGATGATTGGCAAGAGTGGAAAACTTGAGTTGAGGAGGAAAGTGCTTGGGGAAGAGACTGTCACCCTGGAGTGGGTGAGAGTCACACATCATCAGTCAACCTTATAGCTTGTTAAATCACAAACTGTTGGTAACGATGTGTGGTGCTTCTTTTTGAAATATTCAAACAAATAATGTCAATCTGAATACACAAAGCTTTAAAAAAAGAGTTTTAATGGGAGATGTGAAAATAGCTTGGACCAGGGTAACATTACATGAATGGCAGCGCTGACAAAACAACTAAACGGATGTCACTGACTCAGTGTGAGTTCATTGGGGAGATTCTGGGGAGATTATAAACTACTGGTTGGATTGAATTATCTGAAATATGAATGAACATAAAATGGGATGAACACAAAACAGAACTTTCAGAAATTCAGTTGCCAATCGAGCAGTAGTTGGCAAAACATTTGCAATTTGAACAATGAACATCAGCTGCATGTTTTGCCACTGGAGCGGTGAAGAGCTCTCCAGAGGAGCGTGATGTTTTCTGTGTGTGAATCATTTCAGGTTTTTATGTGTCCCATGCTACTTACGCTACCGCTGTACTGTGAGATCATAATGGTTCTACCGAGAACCAGTCACTAGTGTTTACTGCTGATGACTCATACATATTGCAGTGTCTCGCAAAGAGTGCCACCTTTACATGGCGCTATCTTTTAATTACAGTATGAAGAGATGAGTGTTCTGTCCAGACAGCCTCAGTCTCTGTTGATTGAGGTAACTCAAGCAATGCCCTACTGGATAGAGCCAAGTAACGCCAGATGGTCATCTCAAAAGAGAGTTTCCTATTGGTGCTGGCTCTCCTTATCATGTGCAGCATTTTACTGCCATGAAATTGCTTCTCCAGTTAGGTGAAGTTTCTATGTGACGGTGAAATCAACACTGTGTAACCGCGATCTGGAGCTAACAGCTGTTAGCATCAGACCCTACTACCTGGCGCGTGAATTCTCACACGTCATCGTCCTCGCCGTCTACATCCCTCCACGTGCGGACCCTGAGACGGCACGAGAGACCATCTGTGGGACCACCTCTGCTCTTCGGACCCGGCACCCGGAGGCGCTCGTCATCATCACCGGTGACTTTAACCACGTCACCTTGGACTCATGTCTCCCCACAATGGTCCAGTGTGTAGACTGTCCCACACGGAAGAACAGGACCATCGATCTGTTCTACGCTAATGCTAAGGAGGCATACACCGCCACCCCCCTCCCCCCACTAGGTAAATCAGACCACAACCTAGTGTACCTACAGCCCACCTACATCCCGCTGGTGAAACGGCTGCCAGCAACAACACGACAGGTCAGGAGGTGGTCCCCGGAAACAGAGGAGATGCTGAGGAACTGCTTCCAGATCACCGACTGGGATGTTATTGTGGGCTCACATGGGGAAGACATTGAGGGGGCAGCTCAGTGTTTTACAGACTACATAAACTTCTGTGTGGACACCGTGGCCCCTGTCAGGACAATCAGGTGTTACCCCAACAACAAACCATGGGTAACCAAGGAAGTCAAGGCTGTCCTGAACAGGAAGAAGCGGGCGTTCAGGAGCAAGAACGAGGAGGAGATGAGGAAGGCCCAGAAGGAAGTGAGACTCTGCCTGAGGGAGGCCAAGGAGGCATACAGGAGGAAGCTGGAGAAGCAGCTGGGGCGCAACCAAGTGCGTGAGGTCTGGAATGGGATGAGAACCATCACCGGACACGGGAAAGGGCGCAGCACTGTGGAGGGGAATATTGAACGAGCGAATGAACTTAACAGCTTTTTCAATCGGTTCAGCTCCCCCACCACTCCCGGCTCCTCGTCCCAGGCCTCTCCTGGCCTACAGACCTCTCCTGGCCTACAGGCCTCTCCTGGCCCTACAGACCGCTCCACTGATGCTCCCTCCTCCTGTGCTTCCTCTCCTTCCACCCCTGCCACTTCTCCCGAGCCCACTCCAAGAACTGCGAAGCTCAACGGCCCCACCTCAACCACTGGACTTCCAACCTCGCCACAACCTCCTGCTCCCACCACGACCGAGACCATCATCACTGCAGACCTGGTGACGACAACGCTGAGGAGGCTCCGTCCCTACAAGGCGGCTGGACCAGATAAGGTCTCCCCAAGACTCCTCCGAGCCTGTGCTTCGGAACTAGGGGACCCCCTGCAACAATTGTTCAACCTCAGTCTGCGGCTGGGGAGGGTCCCGTCACTGTGGAAGACCTCCTGCATTGTCCCTGTACCCAAGAAAGGACGCCCTACTGAGCTCAACGACCACCGACCGGTCGCTCTTACCTCCCACGTAATGAAGACCCTAGAGCGACTGGTCCTGGAGCTCATGCGTCCACAGGTGCAGGGTGCTATGGACCCTCTCCAGTTTGCCTATCAGGCCAAGGTTGGGGTTGATGATGCTGTCATGTACCTCCTCCACCGCACACTCTCCTACCTGGACGCCGGGGGCTGTGCCGTCAGAGTGCTCTTCTTCGACTTTTCGAGTGCCTTCAACACCATCCAGCCGAGGCTCCTGCAGGATAAACTGACCTCCATGGCTGTGGACCCCTACCTCGTGAGCTGGATTACGGACTACCTAACGGACAGACCCCAGTACGTCCGTATGGGGGAGTGCTTGTCTTCTATGGTGACCAGCAGCACGGGGGCGCCACAGGGGACCGTTCTATCCCCCATTCTCTTCACCCTCTACACATCAGACTTCAAGCACAACTCGGATACATGCCACATACAGAAGTACTCCGATGACACCGCGATAGTGGCATGTATCCGGGAGGGTGATGAGGGGGGGTACAGGGCATTGGTGGCTGACTTCGTGGAGTGGTGTCAACAGAACCAGCTCCAGCTCAACGTCTCCAAGACAAAGGAGATGGTTCTGGATTTCCGGCGGGCACCTCCCTCTCCACAGCCGGTGATCATCAATGGCAGTGAGGTGGAGGTGGTAGAAAACTAGAAGTACCTGGGACTGCAGCTAGACAGCAGACTGGACTGGTCACTCAACTCCAACTGTGTGTTCAAGAAGGGGCAGAGCAGGATGTACTTCCTAAGAAGGCTGGCCTCCTTCAACATCTGTCCTAAGCTCCTTTTCATGTTCTATCAGTCCGTAGTCTCCAGTGTGCTGTCATACGCCATTGTGTGTTGGGGTGGGGGGGCCAGGAAAAGAGATATGGACCGTCTGAACAGACTCATCCGCAGAGCGGGCTCAGTGGTCGGGCTGAGCCTGGACTCATTGGATATGCTTCTGGAGAGCAGGACCATGTCTAAAATTAAGGCCATCATGAACAACACCAGGCACCCCCTACACACCACCTTCTCCCAGCAGAGAAGCACCTTCAGCGGCAGACTGCTGTCACACAGCGCCTCCACAGAGAGGCTGAGGTCCTCCTTCGTGCCCCGTGCCATCAGGGGGTACAATGACTCTCTCAGGAGGAGCGGGGGGGAGGTGGCGAGGTCAGCACGGGGTTGAAAATGGATTTAATTTAATTTAAATTTAATTTTATACTGTTGTATATATATATATATATATAATTTATTTATTTTTTATACTGTTTTTATATTTTAATTCAATTTTATACTGTTTAGATTTTATTTTATACTGTTTATATCTTAATACTGTAATATTTTTAAATTTTATACTGTTTATATTTTTAGTTATAGTTTAGTATATAAGTCCTGTTAGTGCTGCATGTGCCTGTCTGTTAGTGTAATGTATGTCTTGTGGTATGTCCTGTGATGTCAGTGTTTCCTTTTCTCCTGGTGTTTATCCAGTATTATTTGTTAAGTAATGCCTGAGCAGTGGATATATGCAATTTCCTCCGGGATTAATAAAGTATCTATCTATCTATCTATCTATCTGATTGTGCAGGCAAAACCGGTTGAGCTGCAGTGCATCTATTAAGACCTGCACTTAAATCACACACCTTTTTAAATGTGGTTATAGCCAGATGGGGAATTCAGATGGATAGCCCTAACTCACGTGCAGTGTGTTGTGTGCATGTATACTGTATGTCTGACATAAACAACCGCAGAAATCATTTACACGCAAGGTCTTTACCAGTCCTGAAATATGACTACGCCGTAAAAGGAGATGAGGCCACAAAAAGGCTGCAAGGTGTTTAAATGGAATCCCATCATCCCTGCGTAAGGAGCAACTCACTGTGCTTTCATGGTGTGCTATATAAATGGTAATCAACCCTCGGTTGGTTGTGTCTCTGAATGTAGTCGACTGATGAAAACAGCTGACGGTAAAATAAATCTGAAATTTGAATAGTTTATTGTTCAGAACTTGTTTTCAGATTCCATTTGATGCATCAGTAATAAAAGGTGGTGTCACATGTAGCGGCGGCAGCGTCACAGCTACAAAAGGAAACGTCTGACATCACGTCGAGTTTTCTCCTGGAGTTGTCTGTGTATTGTACTTCTGTTCTCCTCCTGATGATTTGATTTTGTATGCCTTTGGTTTTGTTCTCAGCCGATGGGCACGGGCGAGGCCTGCATGCATATGTTGATGTTAGATGTTTCATATATTATGCATGCTCAATTCACAGCATGTTGGCAAGTAATAATGTACCCCGTGAGTGTGGGGTAGCATCTTACGAAGAAGCAAGCTGTCAGCGATAACGGAGCATGTGAGTGCACCTGAATACGTATGTGTGTGTGTGTGTGTGTGTGTGTGTGTGTGTGTGTGTGTGTGTGTGTGTTTGGGTTGCATCCAAATGGATTTGCTTAGATCTAGCCTAGAGCTCGGAAGGTTAGCATCCTAGCAGGTGAGGTGTACTGTATTACGCAGCCTTCATCACTGATCCACCTTTAATGGCAGATAACAGGATTATCACAACACCTAGGTTACTAAGCGGAGCCACGGGGCCGGGGGGGTTGTGAGATATGACTCATGACTGATGCAGGCTTGTACCAGCCACATGATGGAATCCATTATCACTGTTTTCTCCCCCCTATGGCACCTTGTGCCTCATGTTGCACAGGTGGTTTTTACTGTGTGGTCTGTTTGTGTGGTCTGTCCTGACTAGCTTGTTGCATCACTACCATCAAGTAAAGTTTTAGATGCTTTATTTTGATCGAGCAGGATTTAATCAGGCAAAGTGTTTACATGGCAGACTGCCATCCTCTTGTATAAATGCTCCAAAATATGGCAGATTACAGAAGGGTGACAGTGGAACGCTGCAAAAAAAAGTTTCTTGTAGTTCGTGCATGCTTTTTGGCTTATTGGCACTGTGCAGAACATTTTTAAAAAACTTCCATGCTATGCTTTTCTCTACCCGATTCCAAGTATTACAAAAATTTCTCTTTCAGGAACAAAGATTCTACAGAGACATTTGTTGTACCATTGGAATGATTTTTTTTTTTTTGAAAGAATGCCATTCAGTAATAAATATTGTTGTAGGTACCAAAGAATAAGCTTGACTGTCTTGTTTGCACCATGATCAACACTTTGTACACCTGGTGATGTCTTTGTCATCAAAGAGCAGTCGGCTTATGGCATGTGTCCAGACATGACCGCCTTTTTTCCTGCCATTTCCTGCTACATGTATATACATGTACAGTATGTTGAAACACTTGTGAAGACGACATGTAAAGAACCGCTCCTCCTGTCAGGATGAAAGGCGAGGAATGACCCGGAGGAGGGGGCAGCTGATTGGTCTTCATGTTATGAAGACAGTGCCCATCTCTGACTGGAGTCATTTCATGGAAAATTCTGAAAATTTTTTGAGTCACCACAGTATTTTTGTTGCTTTTGTTTCGATGCAGATTATTGTTTGCTACCCAAATCACCAGAATTGCCCAAGATCTCATTTACATGATAAATACTGGATTTCAAGTTATCGGTCTCGGCTGGTTGGCTTCAGATGGATGATTTTAACATGTTTCCACAAACAGCCCAGCTGCTGATCCAGAACTGACTCCTGCGGGGAGTCTTGGCTGTAATCTAATCTAAATGTGAAGCTCTCACAGCAGCATGTAGAGGGGTTCCTCTTGCCCTTAGATTGATGGAGTATTTCTTCAATCATCTGACTCCAATAAACATCTGCTAGACCTGCTTGCGTGGGGGATGTGTGTGGGCTCTTGTGTTGAGCTTATGTATAGATTTAATGCACATGTGTGTGACTAAACTATTGACGGTATAGTTTGCATAAGAGCCCTCGGCATTCTGATACTTTGTGGTTCTATGGAGAGGGTCAGCCAACAGAAATCTTGTGGTTCAGTGTCAGAAAATAGAGTGGTGCAACTGAAAGGAATAGAAAGGAAGGATTAAGACTGAGCCAGATGGACGGAGAGCAGTGACATGTATGTCGAACTTCTCTGATGCAGGGAAAGTGTTTGTGAAGGCTAGAGCGGTAGATGGGAGAAACGTGTTTGGGTCAGGTTTTTTTTTTCTCTTCCCAAGGGCGGTTCCTGTGGTAACTCCTCATTTCGCGGAGTCTCATCGCACCATGGGAAGAGCCCACAAGGCCAGAGCAAAACCGCGTAATAAGTATTTCCTCTGAAACATGTCCGACAGATCACAGAGAGCAAAGCTTGGCCTTGGATGAATCCACTCTCTGTCCCTTCAGACACACATGCTGTCTGGGAGAAAGCAACAGTTCTCATCTCTAACTCCGATGTTATTTGTGGGTCTCTTGGCCGAAGGGTAATGGTTCAAGTCGCTTTGACGAGAGGATACTGTGGAGTGCTTCTGCTCCTGGGAGGGCCAATAGGCATTTATTGTGATGATAACATCAAGTAAAGGGAAAAACCAAACCGATACATAAATCAGGTGAAGACAGAAGTTGAAGAGAGTTTTTAAAACTGGCGTTGAGTCCTCTTCATCTGCTCCGAGGGATTCATGTGAATTTGGAGAGGAAGATATCTCGCCCTCCCTGGTGTATTTGTTCCATTTGTGGGACACATTCAGCCGTATGAGGCTTTGATATTAGCTTTACCATGGTGTGCTGAGCTGGAGCCCTGCTAGAAATTAAATATCTTCAGAAAAGCGTTTGGACCCTCTTCAAATCTGTGCTATTTCCTAAAATAGTCTTTAATTTAAATGTATTTTTAAAACTGTAGTTTTAACAGGTCATTTAAACAGGTGTGAATGTTTGAAACTTTTATTTATTTTATAGGAGTGAAAGCTGTGGAGTAGAAATAAAAATCAAATAGTAATGAGGCCTTGTTAAACGTGTGCTCAGCTAAATACCCAATGACACTTCAGACAAAGACCAAGGTGGCATAAAAGAAATTAAAGCTGTGAGGGTGGGTACTTTATCTGCTTCAAACTAAAACACAAATATCAGTAATAGTAATAAATGTGACATTTCCATCAGCATTTCCTGTAATATGTGCCATATATTCCTTTTTTTCTCCAATTTGTCTAACTCGACTTGAGTTTGTAACACATCTACTAATGAAATCTATTGATTTTGATTTCTAAAGACTAAATCCTGGCTTGAGTTTTAAAAACCAACACAGTTCCAGAGTGAATGTGACCTGATGGCTACAAAGTGTAAAACTTAGCCGGAGGCTGGCAGTTTCCATGGCGAGGGTTGTGTTTGGTTATGGTAATCACACTAACATCCCCAATGAGTATGATAGATTGTGTATTCATGATGCTGGTGAGCTCATGAAGTTAGTTGTGCTGCTGATTTCAATCATGTATTTAATGAGAGGTCTGTGTGTTGTCTACTATGTTTCTGCATCCAGGAGGCTCATCAAAAAATGTTTTTATTGCAAATATATAAATTTTGTTCTTCTGAATGAATGCAGGAGTCAGTTTTCCCACAAAACCTGAATGCCATCAGATGGAAACAGCAGAAACAGCAGAGTTTGACCAGTCACAAGCTGTGTAGTTGTAGAATTAAGATGACAACTTCCTGTTGTCTCAGCTTTTTTGTTCTCACATGAAAATGTAGCTCACAATATTGCCTCTCAGGATTCCCTTTACTTCACCAATCTCAACAGGAGGGGGCGCTCTGCAGATGACATAACAGGAAGTTGAAGTGTCAATGCAGAGCCTACTGAACCACACTTAGCTTATTCACCAACAAAAACTCTACCATTCTGACAGTAATTCAGTAAGTTTGCAGTAATTTCTCCATATTTGCAACCCTGGATGTTGCTCCTTCACTGCTCATTTACCACCAAAGCCTGACTGTTCAAACTACAGTGAACCACTTCCCTCTGACGCTGCATGCCAGTAGGCCTGAGCCAAACGAGAATGGTACCTCAGACAGATCCAACATCTGGCTGCGTTTTTGTAATCTTTCCTTTCTCAAAGAGATGTGAGAGGAAAGAGAAAATCCTGGACCTTCTAAAAGAAACCACAATTGCATTACGCTGAAAAAACAGACAGGGGAAAATTAATAAGAGTTTGTGATTAGGTGTCATTGAGAGTTCAACAGAGGAGCAACTTTTCATAAGGCAGACACCAGAGGACGACGGAAGGTGTCTTGACAAAGAGAAAAATGTGAAAACCAAACGACTTTTTGTCACCACCTTTGGCCATGAGACACCACTGGGCCCAAAACCTCAATAAATCCTGTTATTTTAGTCTAACCAGGTAAAAAAAACAACTAGGTAAATCTCTAGTACCCATTTGACAATGAGCAGCTATTGAAGTTTGGTAGCTTTGTAGCTTTCCCAGATCAGTAAACCCCTCTGTGGGTTCCAGACTCAATGATAGTAAGACTGTGAAACAGGAAACACAGGAGGAAGAGCTTTCTTCAGCAGATTTCTAACAGTAGCTTCATAGCTGCAGAGGATACAGGCTGTAGATGACCTGCTGTGAGGAACATTCTGGAAATACTTTCCATTTTGAAGCCTTGTTTGATGGAATTTATGTGTAACTTTTCCCATAAAAGTGGAACACAGTGTGCTAGCCGCAGCGGAGGAAGCGCAGCAAGGGATGAGTTTAAAAGAATTATGGCTGCCCTCTTTCATTTAACAGACATATACCTTTCACTGCCCTAACACAAAGCCAATTTGAATAGAAAAGCATTGAGTGAGGGGAGGGGGTAAAAATGCGAAAAGCGCAGTCTTACCCAAGTAAATTAAAGTCTTTTTGAAATTTGTGAAGGAAAAACTTATTCCTGGCCCATTTCTCAGCAGCACACAGTGTTTAATACAATGTTTGGCAGCATGACAAAACCAGCCAGTTGTGGTGATAACAACAGAATAATCTCAGCTCATCAACCACAGTCCTGCATTATTTAAAATATTCTGATGTGCACTGATATGCAGTTTTCACCTGAATTCCTCTATGTACCCTACTTTCAAAACCCGTCTTCAACACATTCAGCCTGATGCAAAGCCCTGTCCCATCCTATAGACCAGGGGTCGGCAACCTTAAATGTTCAAAGAGCCAAATTGGACCAAAAAAATTCAATAAAAACCTATTGGGAGTGGCAAAAAATATATAAAACAAATATACTATTTGTTTACTAAAGCGATCTGAGTGACTGTTTATCTTACAGTCCAGTAGTTTCTTTATTAAATAATGCTTCCAATGGCTCTGAGGAAATGCAAAAAACTGCCTGACTGATTACGAGGATGATTTCAAATTAATTTTGTTTGCTGCACCATTACTGCTGTTTGTTGTGTTATATGAGCCGAGTAAGTGGCTCATGTTCATAGCTGCAAGAGGAAAAGTGATGCAATAATCCATCAAATGACCCCTGTTGAAGAGAAGGTGGTGCCTCTTTACATTGTAACCGCAGCATCCAACAAATCGCCACGCCACTGAAAAGGAAGAAACGATATATAAACTGTGTGCCACGTAGCAGGATATGGAACCCGGCTCTCCAGAATTGTTGAACGGGCACAAGGTTAAAGTGTCAAACGCTACTGAATCGGTGCCTTTGCCAAGAGTGTGTTGCCAGCTTTTTGATTAGCATTGATTTAGCAGCCCTCTGCTCAGCTCCACCAGTTCTGCTGAAGCAAGACCAGACTGTCACCTTTAATCCAGCGTGATCTGCAGCTGTGTGGGTAAACCAGGCCTCCCAGCAGAGAACACACAAATTGATCCTCTGAATTTTTTCATCTTGAAAATTGCCCTGATTACTTCCAACAGCGTTCCCCGCTCTCGTTTCATCACTGAGTATTGACTTTCCCAGAGAAGCAGCCTCACTCATGTGACTCTGGATCATCAGAAATGTTTCCCCCCCTCACTGCCGGCAGGGAAATCGTGACAGCAGTGAAGTCACACACGTCATCCTGCTGCACCTCCACACTGCAAAACAAAGATATTTACACTCAGGCTGCACACTTTGACACCGTCTGAGATCTTTGACGAGGTGTCTCGTCAAAGATCTCCATATGTTGGGGCTAGACGGTGTCTTGGTGAAGCATGGAAGGCAGATGGCATTGACGACGACCCATTTCCCAGCATGCTCAGCTGTACCGTGTGACAGACATGCAGTTAGATTGAATAATATTCACTGGCTGTCAGAGTGGTGACTGACATTTTCTAAGAAATGCTCATATTTCAAAACTGAATGTTTTTTCTCTTTTACTTTGTGTTTTTGATGAAATGTGTTTGGTTTTTTTTAGACTTGACGACATAGCATAGCACCCACTTGTCTGCTGATGTTTGCTTCATCCAATGGCGTTCATCATTGGCTGTAGTCTTTGTCTCCATCTCCATGACAACTTAATTCTTTCACCTCATGCAAAGAGTTCTGTGAAACTGCTGTCATTAAAGAATCAGGTTGTCTGGCGGGTCTGTACGTTCAGGTCCTTCTGATTTCTTTTCCTACTACTATTGTGAAGAATGTCATTTTATGAAAAGTCCAACCAGTGATTCTCCATTGTTCGAAATCATCATCATTGTTCAATACAGATGAAATGGTGGATTATTTGAATCATCAATCAACAAGCAACAAAGTTGAATATCAGGGGAATCAGTGCACAAAGCAAACGCAGCACGGATCGTGTGTTATCTCTTGACTAAGAAATAAAAATACCTGTGATGGAAACTTTTGGTAGGGCAAAGAGAAGAGTGTGGCTGGGGTGTGTTTGATGTTGTTTCTTCACTGGCCTTGGTGTTACTATCCCGCTGTTGTATGACAGGATGTCAGCGCCTGCAACAGGTGCGTCGGTCATTTCTCTGCAGTCCCTTGCTGCAGGACCCAGATGAGAAGCCAGGTTTCAGACCGGCAGGACATCTCATTATCCTTCTCCGGGCAACAGCAGCTGTGTCACCGGACACAAGAAGCAGAAAGGCACTTGACTTCTACAAGGACAAAAACAAAAGTAGTTCAGGTAAAGAAAAGGAAAGCTATGAAACTAAAGAAACATCCATATGCTGCAGCTGTTGGGTTCACATTTCAGTTTGATTTTCACATTTTACAGCTGCTCTCACACCTGATCTGAAGAAAAAACCTCCGCAAAAGTTTACTATGTGCAAACATATGAGTGTTCCACACTGTCCACTTATGAGGAAACCACAATCTACAGGCGAAACTCTCAACTCATGAAAGAATATAGCTGACAGCTTTTTTTCTGTTCATAATGAAACACTTAAGGATGAATGAACTCCTGAATCTACAGAAAGATGGCAGTAAATGAATGTTTTGTCCCGTTTAGATGATTAGATTAGAATGTTCTCAGTTATCACCCAGGAAGATTTCAGTTAGAATAACTCTCAGTAAAATTTTATGTGCTGTATAATACATTTATATAATGGTCTTATTGCCAAATTTTCCAACATGAAGTCTAACATGATTAGAATCATTCAATCATACTCTGACATCAAGTGAAAATCCAACGCATTAAGATAAAGGTCACTAAAATGTTTGAATCCATTCTGCTACTTTAACCACAACAGAAACCCACAAACCCAATACTCACAGGCAATGGTACGACTTTGACGTCTGTCTTTGGTCAAGCATGTTTCATTAACAGTGTAATAAAAGTTTCATAGCATAGAAAGACCAAAAAAAAACCCTGTCTTCAGATATTTTAGAGAGCCAAACACCCTGGATGGAGAGGATCCAGTACAGAAGACAAACTGGGGTCAAACTGGAAACATTCATCTGGAACGGTGGAAACTTCCTCCAGGAGGTGGCCTGGCAGGAAGGCCATGTCATTATACTGATCCTTCCGTTCTTTATTACTCTTTATAATCCAAGGCTGTATTCCTTACACACACTCGCACACACACATACTCTTTTGTGTTTGAACTCTTCTGAGAATTCTTCCCATTTCCCTTCTATGCTTGTTCTTACCTTTAACATTCAACCTTCTTTGTCCTTTAGATTTTTTCACACTTTCAACTCAATGAATAAATTTTGAGCTTAATTACATTTAATAAGGGCAGTGAGGTGAATGGGACCTGTGTGTGTTCAGACTATTAACAGAAGCTCAGCTTCATTAAATGTTCCGCTGACTTTCAGCTGCTGTGATGTCACTGCTCAGGCGGCTCCTGGTGACTGCTCGTGTTCTGGGTCAGGGGCCTTGAGACTTCACTCATTACGTGAAATCCGACTGCTTTGTCCATGCATCACATGGATTTCTACCTAGAGCTAGCTGGTGGGATCTCTTCTGATATATATATACATAGAATGGACTGAACAGTGATACATATGCCTGCAGGTTTAACTTCATTCTTAAGATCCAGCTGCTGAGTAATGGCTTTTTAAAGAACGAGTTGAAAAGGTTTGAGTTTGAACTCTTTCGGGGGTGAGCATAGAAAGCAAAGCTGTGGAGAGTTAAACGTAAGTGTCAGTCAGGCTTCATGTTAACCCTTGAAGAGACGACTTGAGCAGTGGTTAAGCTTAGCCTTGTCTGTGTGCAGTAGCCTGTCTTACAGATGCATTCTTTCTGCACAAGCCAATCACAGCGTGTGTTGATTTTTGATGGTTGTCTTTGCAAGAACAAAAGGGAATTAGCCTCCGGCAACTCAGATCATCACTGAATAAATAATAATTTATTGCCAAGAAACATTATCGTATTGGCAAGTGCTGCCGTTAGACCTCCCTCTCCGTCTCTCTCCCTTTCTCTAACTGGGATGGAAGCAACAGATATAAATATTTGAGCTGTCGCACAGGTCTGTGAGAAAGCAGGCGGCTGGGTTTCGGCCCTTCGTCGCTAAGTTGAAGCCCAGTGGAATGAAGAACTGATGAGGGAAGCCTTGCCACCAGGGTACATTGTTTGTGCACCCACCTCCCCAATCACAGCAAGCACCTGTTTGTATGTAGAGTAGTGTAATCACAGGAGCAGCTCCTTATTTGAATGTCAATGAATGTTTCATGCTGTAATCACTGTGGTGCAGGACACTTTCCATTCCTTCTGTTTCCATCTGTCAATCTCTGACAACAGTCCTAAAAAATTACATTGAATTAATCCTACATATCTTCAGTTGCATCATGAAAATCTCCTAGAATGCGTTTCTCCCCTTACACTTCATCATTCAAGATAAATGCTGCGGTGATATAATTTCAATTTCCCTTAATTCTTCTCCATTTGCAATCAATTTGAGAGTGTGACTAATACAGACTAATGATTCAAACGTCTCTGCCTCCCACCCTCCCAGTGCAGTGAAGACGATTCAGTGGTGAAAGAGAAAGAACAATCTACATTATCTGTCTGCTCATCTCTGCTGTCGGGCATGAATGTGTTCAAGAGAGACGACTATTCTATCTCTCTTCTGATACAGTTAACACAGAACCAGATCACACAGAGGCATAGTTACACATAAAAACACAATTATTGTGTGATAATGTAGTTAAACTATTGTGTTTTTAAATTTCTACTCACTGATTTTGCTTAGATGAAATGAAAAGATTTAACACCTGAAGCGTAATCTCAGTGAATATTGTGAGATTCTGTCTCCTTATCATTGCTATGATGACCCAAATTACGTATGGAAGCATGTACTTGTTTTTTAATATTAAACAATACTATTGTCACAGCTTCCCAATGTTAACATGTACTGCTTTAACTTGGAACTATCTCATTTTCATGTTTGAAAGTTTTTATTATAGAATAATAAGCTTTTTACCTAATGTAATTATTGTGCCATTAATATATCTATTATTACACACTTAAACATTGGGTGTGAGCAGACTGATGCAGATCTTTGACCCATTACAACCAGTTAAAGCATGAACAAATTTTTAAGAGTATAGTTTAGGAAAGAAGAAACACTTAATTTTACATGAAATAAATTAATTACCTTGTTATACAGTCAATAATGATTGATGGCAATCATCAAGTTGAACAAGGGAGTCCAGTAGTGTTGTTACATAAGGGCGCAGTCTGTGGTGCTTTGAGGCTCTGCCATTAACAATTTCTAAACAAGTAATTAAGATTCGAAGGGAAGGAAGTGGAGATTTCTCAGTTCTGTGTGCTCTACCCCCAACCAGAGCTAAGTAACTGTTGCTATTTGTCGATAAACCACCAGGTTGCTGCCGTAATGGAGGAGTGTCTTATCTGTTGTCATGAAGAACAAATCGCACATTTCCATTCAAGTGATTGCATTTTAGGCGACTCTGCAGACTTACGTATGACTCGCAGTAGCAATGTGAAGCATTAAACTTGCGCTAAAAGCACCAAAGCTACAATCACAGCTGAGGGATCAGTTTCAGGATCAGTGACATGAATTACCTGAGAGGAAGCCGAGCAGATGGCTAGCTGCCAGCTGCCCCTCGGAATATTCACACCCGTAATTATGCAGAGCTTTCAGCATGAATATGCATTTGTCATGAATAGGAAAACTGTTTGAGACCAAAAAAAAATTGTTTTTCTTCATGGCTGCTAATTTCTGTTGTGTAGTTTTATCGTAGTGTTTATGGATTGGTGCGGCCAGTCTTATGTATTCTTTCATTGCCTGAACCATCTCACTGCTCATGTCATCATTCTGGTGTAGAAACATGCAACCTGTTCATTGCATTTCTTTCAAATATTGACAGTATTTTGGATTCTAAACTGCAAAATTGTTAAATTTCAAAATGAGTAGCGGCTCTTTTTGTTCTGTTTGTACCTGTAAAGACTGTTAGGGTGAAGGCTATTGATCATTTTCCATTTGTTGTTTTGATATGGAGAAATGGCAACACCGATTCAGACAGAGGAGGATACTGCATGCTATTATAAATTAGCTGAAATGATGATTCTGAAGCTGAAGTGTTGATATGAATCCCACGGCACCCATTAATTTCTCTTTGACCAGGCGTCCTTATGTTGCGTGTATTTAAGCTCTCTGTGTGCAGTGCAGGCTGTTAAACCTCCAGATTGTCTGCCAGCCAATTATGTCATCATCATGACAAAAGTTTGGTTGTGTTTGGTTCCTGTTTTCCATTCAGAGTCATATTAATGGGTTCTTTGGGACTCTGCTCAAGATTTCTACCACTGGAACCAAATCATTATCCTTTACAAACCCTTCAACTAAGTAAAATGCTGACCTCTTCTTTCCACGCCATACACACTTAGTGTATAATGATTGCTCCGAAACGACAATCAGCCAAGTGGCTGTGACACAGGGACAGGATTGTTAGAGGTCACTGAGGTGATGTGTGTCTCGTTGTCAGACTGACAGGTGGGATAATGGACCTGGGAATCGGTCGACACTCAGGTTGTTTCCTAGAGCGCCGAAGTGGAGCTTCACCACGCTTGTCTTCCCCTCTCGCTAAAACAGTGTTTGGCATTTGTTAACTCTTGTTACTATCGCCTGGTGGATGGGAGTGTGCAGCGGTGCACCAATGTGTCCGCCTCTTATTGTGCCCCACCGTCTCCTCACCTGTAGTCTTCAGCTACATTGCTGTGGACGCCCAAAGGCTTGTCTAATTTTTCCATCCACGTACCGGTCCTTATTATGCAAATATTCAGAGTTCATGAGTTGCTGCTTCCCCAGCATGGCGAGAAAAAGCCGGAGCCCCTGGTCTTTCATTATAGAGACACCTGCCAAGCCGGCTTCATTTTAATTAGAAAAGATATCGAGAGAGGAGCTGACTGGCATGATAAGGGCCCCTTCCACCTGGCCTACCAGTCTTGATAGAGGGATGGCAGGACACAAGAGCTCATTATAGGGAGATGTGACAGTCAGAGATGGAGACCAACTGCAAACAACTAGCCAAGTGAGAATTTAAAAAAAAATGATAATGGATGTAAGTAAAAGATATTTCTGTCATCGGTTTGAGTGTCATATAATCTGGAAATATTAATATTAAATATTTTCATGATGAAAAGAAGAGAAGAAAAAGTTCATCTGGAACCACAATTTTTATTTAACCTCTTCTTAACTAGAAAAGACTCCCATTGAGTTACAATACCTCTCCTCCCAAGGAGTCCCAGCAAGACAGATCGCTGCAAAAACAAACGGCATTTTCCCATTTTAACAGTTGAACTGATGTTCCTATGATGATACAGCTTTCCACTGTTGTAGCCTAAACTCCTTTGCTTAAGGTTGACAGGTGTTAAAACAGAGAGAAGGTTTGAATCCACAGGTCTGTCCCAAGCTCGTCTTACTCTTTATTTTTCCTGCTGAGGCTCAGTGTTCAGATATCACTGGGGCACGTTTTAAATGCCAGTGTCAAACTGTTCTTTATCTTGTGCAGAGTAAATTGAGTCAGTCGAGCCGCTCTTGCTGTCTGTGTTACTTTGTTGCTCCTTAAAGGGCGTCTTGTGATTAGATCTCTGAGCAGCATGTCCCGGCCTGTTATCACCTCATGTCACTGGACACTGACCTTTGGAATGCTGTCTGGGTTCTGTTGGGAAACTGTTTGCATCGGTGAAGAATCTCACATATGTAATGACTAATATGTGATCTGCTTAAGATGATCTTTGGAAATAAATGAATATGTTTATTCATCTTTTATCTTTTAACGAACATCCATTCATCCCACTACAGTATTGTCGTATCACATTGTTCTGCCGAATTCATTGAAAGAGGAATTAAGACCAAGTCCAAATCCCTCCTCTTGTTCACCCTTTAATATAGAGATGATCGATATTTCTCCTACATTGAATGCAGTGATTGTAAGTCACTATAAGGTATTTCTAAATAAAACTCATCAGCGCAGTCACTTGAATCGAGTTTTTTAATATAATTTTTTATTAAAAAGGATGTTTGTTCTAAAATAATTTAGTTTACAGCGATTTTAAGGATCAATTTATAGGAAAAAAAGGTTGCTTATTGTCTGTCGATGTCTGTATTTGACATCAGACCACTGCAGTGATTTATTATTAGACTGATAGTTGTCTTGTTTGAGTTCATACTTTCTCCCTCATTAATGGCTTGAAGGTGTGCCTTACTCAGTGGCCACTGATTCCATTGAACTTCTCACCTCCTGTCTTTTCCTGTAACGAGAGTAGCCACTCCTCATGTAGCAACAACTAGTAAAAGTGAAGGACAAACCAATATCCTCTTTCCACTCGTGCTAATGCATTTTCAAAGCTTCCAAATATAGAAAAAAATTAAAAACTATCTAATAATTCAACCACTCACCTGTAGCTTTCCCCTTCACTTCAAACACAACTCCCATGAATCCATTAGGGCAAATGCTCTTTTTGGCTAGCTTCCATGTCTGGATTGCACTTTCCATGAGAGCAAGATGAAGAGCATGTCTGATTTCAAATATAATTTGGGCAAGAGGGTGGCTGCTGAGGGATTGGAGTGACACACAGCGCTCCTAACACCAGCGCTGTTTGAGTATCAATTCCCATGGAGGAAAACAGAGGAATAAATCTGTTTCCTCTTCTTTATCCTCCCATTAAACAGTCACCTGTTATGTGTTTTAATCTTACATGTCAGAGCAATCAGAATGTTCCCTAGGAGGACCAGCATGATAAGTATTGTTTAATAATGCATGTTCAGCTTGTGGCAGCTGCAGTCGATGACAGCTTAGCGACCTTGTAGAAGGAAAGTAGCAATGCATTGTCTGCACATGGACATAAAACGGCTCATATGCGCCTCGTAAATTGTGACGGTGACGTGACTGCTGCTGATATAGAGCTGTAGATCCTGTTCCTCAGCATGTGAGCACCGACCCTGACAATAAAACTTTGCCAGTTTGATCAAACGTACATTTGAGTATTTATGAAGTCATGCCTGCAAGGTCATTTGGAGTATTTGCTCTGGCGTCCGAGGAGGTGATGTAACCGCTCAGGAAACGGAGTCTTCCGTACTTGACAGACTGCATCATTTTATGTCTAAATTCTAGAGGGTCTCCACCTGAGCTTCACTCTCCGCTGCGTTAAAACCACAAAAAAATTCAAGCCATGCCTAGTGGCAGGGATTATGGGATGGCATCATTGTTCTGTCACACCATCATTGTTCTGTTGGTCAGTTCTTGATAGGAATATTTGAAGGATTGTTAGAATTTTGTAGAGACATCCATGATACCGTTGTGCATAAATCTCACTGACTTGATCTTTCAGCTTGTGCCAGATCATGTTTTATATTAGCCTATGTTCTCGTATATTTCTTTCAGGTGTTTCCAATGCTGTTAAAACATTTAAATGCATTTGAGTTATCTCCACTCCCTCAGAGTCTTTTCCTGCTTAGAGTTTATGAGGCACCTTGGCAGCTTTCAAAGATTTTAATAATCTACAAAATCCCAAATTGTCGCTGTATTCTCGGAAATACTTAAATGACTGCTGTTAATATGCTGAAGCCCATGTGCCATATTTCATGTTTGTTGGAAACTGGATGTCAGATTTATAGGAAGGATCCATTTCTCTCTGTTCCTTTTTGGTTTATCTTCTATCATTCAGCTGTTAAATATAGTAAAATATCGTCTTCATTGTTTTGTTGAACTATTCTTGGTGGCGTCAATTTCCCCTTTATATACTTACCTTGTCAAATACAGTTCTTGCAGAATAAATAATTTAGAGACCGAGGTTTTTTATTTCATTCAAAAAATAGATGTTCACTAAATTTGTAAGAACAGGCTCATTTTCGACTTCATCTGTGTTAATTGTTTTGTTTTCTGGGATCAGTCTGAAGAACCAGGACATCCTGAATGAAGATGAGGAAGCACAGTGTAACAGTGATGAATATAACCTGCTTTGGTCCAGTCTTCACTTAAAGCGAAGCACCGAAGAACTTAGTAAAAAGAAGATTGACATAGCAGCTGGTGGCAGGTTGCACTTGCTTTGCCGACAGATGGTCACTTCTCAGTTTGTGATCCATATTCAAAGTTCCACACAATGAAAGTACTTTCTGAATGTACCCTCTGCGTGTTGATGAGCATGGATAGTTTTTATTCAATACAAATTCATTATTTAATATTTTAGCATCTCAGATAAGCTATAAATATCCATTGATTTGCTGCATGTGTTGCTGCCGCAGTTTTATTTCGATGTCGCTGAAACAAAAACCTGTTCATTTATGAAATTGAATTGAAACCGAAATGGCTGAGCAGTTTCCCTGGAGGTCATTATCACCTGCAAACCATTCAGCTTTCACATTCTTACCTGAGCCCTCTGAAACAGTGATTAATCCACCCCGCTGTAACACAATGAACATAATCTGCATTCAATGGTGCTCATAATCACCAACCAGTTGGCATTCGTTCCCATGAGCATTTTGAGCAGCAGTCTCTGCCAACCTGTATTGTGGAGCAAGAAAATCTGCTTTGGGTTCTAAAGAAGGGCCAGGGAATCTTCCTGGCTTGTATTCATCTGTGGTTTCAGCCACCTTGTTAGTCCACTTCTAGTTTTATATCATGAACTACCTCAGTCCAGTCCATCACAGCTAAATGATGTCTCCACTTTTAATTTAATCAACTCTTACATGCTCTTTTAATGTTTTTCTGCCTTGGGTTTCTTGTGAAATTATTTCATTTTTTGTGTGAATATTTTGTGACGGCTATAAATTTTTAACCCATGCAATTGTTGCTCCATTTGTAACCTTGGAATGTTATCTTGATGCTATGATGCATAAATTACTTCAGATTGGCAGAATTTACTTGTTGCTCTTAGCTATAGCTATTAGCATGCTACTGTGGTGTAATCTGTTTCCCCAAGGGATTTGGTGTGTAGGGTAGGATTATTTCAAGCATGTCAAGGCTAACCTTCTCTTTTCACCCCAGCATTTAATCTCCAGGTGGGTGCCAAGAGACCTGTCTCATGCCTGGTTGTCACTTGCACCCCACCAGCAGAGGACCACCCTCTGCTGGCCCAAATTAACCACCAGCTGGATAGATCACAGGTCACACGTAATTGGAAATGACGGCTGCTTTCTGTACGAAAAGGTTAATGCCATTCTTGTAATGTGATTAAAATTCATGACGGTGTGAGGTGGAAAGAGGGGGGCAGTGGGTGAGTTGAGGTAATGGGGTATGTACTGTATGTTGGGGAAAGGGCAATCATGGTGCTGCATGGCTATTTGTATTCGGGTATTTTCAGTGCTTCCTGCTGCTGATGATGGTACCAAACAACAAAATGTGAACAGCACTAAATTTATTCAAATCATGCAGTAAAAAAGAATTTTCTGGTTGTGACCAGCGCTGGCGAGTGAAACATGCTGATGGTGAATGGGAGGTGAAGGGTTGTGTAGAGCACAGCGGCACGCTACAAGCAGAAAGCCACCCATGTGAGTAATCAGGAGACCTTTCATACTGTTCAGTGAAGCTCACCTGGAAAATGGGCCTACTTTAGTAGGCAAGGGGGTGGGGGTGGGGGGTGACATGCCTCTAGCAGAAAAGCCAGGCCTGTGGCAAGTGTGATGACTGTTGGCTCTCACATTTAATGATGAGACTAGCACGACGAGCAGCATGTAACATCATTTAATAGAACTACAATACCCAGTATGTCGTCTTCAGGAAAGTTACTTTTTGTGGAGGCTATTTCAGACAGCTGAAGGTTTCTTCTGTGTGGTGGAGCACAAAATATGAGGCTGGGCCCAAGGGCCAAATAGTTACATCCAGTTTGACATTAATTTATAGTCACAGTAGATGCAGACCTCAACAAGCTAAGAATAATCGCCTTCATAAAGGTTTTTTTTGTCAGTGCTACTGTGTCTTATGCAGGTTGTGATTTGTCCAAAAAACAGACGGTGGGCTTAATCATGAAAAATAAGCAGCAGGCCTAATCCTTTTTTAGGTTAATGGTAGGGTTAGGGTTAGTGTAACCCCGTAAGCATTCAGGGCCATGGATAAGGGACGAGTCCTTCTTTTCTCCACACTTCTGTGAACTTCTGATCAGGAAATGAACCCACAATGCATTTATGTTCATGGAGATGTTCACCAACATGGAGACTGAAGACAATTCAGTTCAGGCTGAAAGTTAGATTCAGTTAGACTATAGTCTACCTCTAAGAACTACCTGTTCCAGACCAAAACATGCTCTGAGCCACACCGATCACCCTCTGCTGATGATTACCTGGAGAAGTGTTGATGTGAATGCAGTCAGTGTCTGGAAGCCCAACCTGAAGAGTCCTCCAACGGAATACACAGTTCTCGGAGGGAATTTAAAATACATGTAGTGATAGCATTCATCGCCAACGGCTATTCTTGTGTTGTTTGTCAGTGCCTTCAGTAACATTCACACTGTTGTAGTTCCTGCTTGAGAAAGTGTATCTGAGTTATGGTTGAACGGATCTACCTCTCCTAATGAAGAGGCGCCTCAGGCTGCTGTTCAATTTGGGGGGCCATGGACGAGCACGTGGCTGTTTCCCATCTAGCTTTTATCAGATTTTCTTCAGGTACCTCAGCCTGACCTGCAGCTGAACTTCCAACCAACCAATAAGCGACATAAAGGAAATCCATTCTCCTACCTCTAGTCTTCCTTTTTCACCTGTTGTCACTTCAACCTCTACAAGTCAGATCTTGTTAATTATCTGGAGACAGTCCTCAAGCCAACACAGACACCGGATCCCTCCATTTTTATTTTTGGGTTTAGCTGACTGCTAAAGTTAATCCCAGTTCTACCAGTTATTAAGGGGACTTTTAAATTGTGGGGTAAATGGTGGTCTTTAATGGTTTAATGGTGAACTCTTCAGGATGCTTCATGAGCAGAAGAGTTCTTCAAGTTTAAGAAATACTGTGGTAGTTAATAGACTCTCACCCTTCCATCAGATATCATAGGAGTGAGACACGGCATTGGTGTCAAAGCCAGCTTTTAAAGGGCTTGTCTGCACTGGTGTGTACTCCTGATGCTTGTAAAGTCCTGAGTGACTCAGTAAGGCAGGACGATGAGAGCACTAATGAAATAAGATGTGTGTTCATCTCATGGCCTGTAGACCAGAGGGAGGCCTTGTCAGCTGTTTTGCTGATACATTCAGTCGTCATTTGGTCAGTGAGTCAGTTGGTTTGATTTTGGTCACTCCTGATCTCCAATGTTACTACTATGTCATGAATGATGAAAATCTAATGGTATACAGTATTGCGAATTCTTACAATGAGAGTCATACTTCCGGATAACGGGACGTCTATGTGTCTGTGGATCTCTTGAGTCAAAATAAGACACAACCTCTACAACAAATCTAAGTCTTTCCATCTGGTTACAGTAAGGAGGCTGTACAGAGCCACCCATGGAATAAAACTGAATCTGCTCTTTCTCCCAAGAAACACACAACTAGACAACAACATACATAAAACTGCTCAATGCAGTATTGCAGCATGCAGCACAACATCTAATAGACCCATGTTAGCGTTGGTCTTTGTGTGTTAACATTTTCACTCTGTTCAGTGATGCAAACAGTAGGATAGGTTTGGTTTTCTTGAATGTGTATGAATCAAAAATACTGCCTGAGATATAAAGCTCTTTTATCCCAGCATACTGTACTGTAGTTTTGCATGTATGTTCTTATAGACATCATATATGAACATTTTAATTGTACAGACTAACACTGAAAACCATTTTAGTTGTGTTAGGAAAGAGGGTTATGCATGTATTAGCTGTTAGAACATTTAGGGTAAGTCTCTAGGGAATAAATAGTCGCTGTGGTTCCTCCAGAGTGTTTTTGTTCCTGAACGTGCAACCAGTGGTTTAGTAGCTTGTTGCTGTCACGCTAAGATAATTAGTTCTCTCATCCATATTCAGATTGCTGTCTCCCCTGTTCTAATTTTAAAATATTCTCAGTTTTCTGCTTGTCTTCATAGTCGAGCCTCTTTATTCGTTTTCCTAGCTGTTCTTCTTCCCTCCATCCTTTTCATCTCTCCATATCCATCAATCCGTTGTTAACATGTCAGCAACCAATGACTCCTTGCTTTTGGATCTGAAATCAAATTCCAAAACCGCTGACATTGCTTTTATAAATGACTGGAGACTTTTTCCTACTGAAGAACAATGGTGTGTGCTCCTGTTAATACGGCTGGGGACATAGTTCTTTCACATGTTGCTCTTAATATAGCTCTCACTCTTGTTCTCGCGGTTTGCTTTAAAAGTCAGTGGAACGAGAATGAGGGTTATATTTTTCCAGGCTTAGAGGTTTAATTTCCACTGGGACCCCCGTGTTTTCGCGGTTTGTTCTCAAGTATCAGTGGAGACTCCATTTTTTCTCCTCATATTCAACTGTTTGGAGGTCAATCCGACATTTGTTACGCGATATCGTATACTCTATCTTTATGAGCTACAACTGTGTTCCAGTCACTCTTTTATTCTTTTGTGGGATTCAATCTCAGTCCTTGGGGCTAAAATCTGGGTGCAACAGTTTGCCAAACATCTAGAGCACGTCACCGGATGATCTTAATGCAACATAAAAAGTTCCACATTAAACTGCGACTCAGTTGATGGATTGACAGAGGTCAGTATTATCTGAAGATGTCAAGATTTGCTTATATAATTGTTTCACTATAAGAGATATCTTATGGAACAGTATTATTAGTACAGCAGTAATAATGCAGTAGTAGCAGAACAGTACATTAAAAAATTTGAGGTGCTGGAACTGTTCTGGAGCCTTGAACAGATAAAACATTTTATTTAGGCTTTTCTTTTTTTAAATGCACATTAAATTCACATCATTCTAAAAACACATTTTATTTATAAGGAAGAAAATTATAATTTGTTAGAGCTTCTCTTATGCTGATGTACTGTAGCTCAGCTCATGATATCTACTTGCTGTGCTTCCTTTTGAGTAGACCCTAATAAATCTTTTTTTTATTTACCTGTTGGTATAATATGATTGTTGATTGGGATTGATTGGGATTCTAAACCTATTGTGTAGATGTGGTGTTTACATCGACTTTCTTTGTCCCTAAGTTTCATAAAGCATCATTAACCAGCAGTGACTGTGCTGAAGGGGGAAAAACAGAAGAAGCTTTATTTAGTATTACGATTTAATGATGCAAATGGAGAAACTGGTAATTTTATGTGCGGCTGAAAACGACTTTTAAAACTGAGGTGAAAAAAGATTACAAATGAGATCGTAATTGAAAATCTCATGATGTGAGACTTTGGTTCAACACACCCCTCATTTATTAACATGGAAGGGAACACGAAGCCACTGTGAATTAATGTAAAAAAAAATATATTGAATTTGTAATGTAATCACCATGGATCTGTTTTCTCTGATACTTTTATTAAATGTACTCTGAGTGTCGCTCTGTCTTAACCAGTGAGGTCAAAGTGTTCTGAACATACTGCAGAGATGCAAGTCAACTCTTGTCTGATGTTAGCCTCCATCAATGTTGTTTTAGCATTGGCACACAAATACAGCAACTTGTAAGCATTTTTTATGTTGACTCAGGCAGCATAACATTCTTAATTTCCCATCGGGGGTTATTACAGTATATATATATATTTTAAAAATTAACAATGACGCGTAAGATCCATCTTGACCTATCTGGTTAATCTGCACCACTGGTAGAACATTGGTAACCAACAGACAATAAAGTAAATCAGTAGATTTCTTGAAGACAAAAACTCTGTATGAAAACATAATGAACCTGGCACAGCATATTCATGAAAAGACAACGTTATATAATAATATATAATGTATAATATATAATAACCACATTTTATAATGTATATTGAAAAAAAATAATTTAAATGCAGTGTCCCTCTGTGGGGGTGGGAGTCAGGTGGGGGTCACATTCTCTGACAGCTCTATACTTCATGTAATGGAGCTTCAATGGACCTTTTCATTCCAGTCAGGGGCTGTGCAAACTGCCACAGTAGGTATGCCCTAGCTGTCAGGGGAGACGGTGATAAATAAGGCCACATAGTGTTAAATAAAACAATATGAAAATATTGTCTTACCATTAATAGCCATGGAGAAAGGAGTGAGGGATAAATCAGGGGAGGAGAGGGCTGCGGTTGGGTGTTTCCTGCAGCTCCCTCCCTCTAACCTTTTTTTTTTTTTGCCCTCTTTCCCCCTGGAACCGCAGAAGAAAACCAGTCATTTGTCATTTTCTGTGTCGTCATGCAGAATGGAGATAATGAAACTCTTCTGGTGAGCAGCTGAGCTTTGGGGTCATCTTCATGTCTTTACAGCAGCCTAGAATCAATGACCCTAACAGATTAATCTGTGTGTCCTCATCAGATTAAATATATCAAAATTAACCCGAGTCATGATGTTCTTATTTTTTGGAATATGCCATAATTTCCTGATGCAGCTCATGCCTGAATACTTGAAACTATGGAAAACTTATTTCTGCTGAAGCTTCTCCTCTCTGGATTGAAGCTGCAGCAATAGATTTATGACATTGGATTAGATTATTATATTGGATTATAATGGATTATTTTCATAGATCTCCCACTTTTGGGGATTTGATTCGAATTTTCAAAGTTTGAAGCTGGTCTGCAGCACATCACTCCTCTCCATAGGGACTACGTCTCACAACCATACAGATTGGTATATTTTACACAGTTATGGTGCTCTACATTATGCTTGTGTATGGCTTATTATTTTATTCTCAATGACTGCGTGCAGGTGTATGATGGGTGTGTGTGTGTGTGTGTGTGTGTGTGTGTGTGTGTGTAGCTGTTTTTTTAGGATTTGCACATGCAAATTTCTTTGGACCACCTGGCACAGTGGCAATAAAGCTTCCAGATTCTCATTATACTCTTCAGCCATGTCAAATTTCTTTGCACTCTAATAAAATTATATCCTCTGATTACCTGTATGTACAGATTTTTGTGAATTAGTGTGAACTTCACTGTCTAAAATTTCACTTTACTGTCTAAAATTTCACTTTGATTCATTATTCAGCTCCTACCATGGTGAAAAGATTATTATTTCACATTATTTCCGTTGAATTTTTGTGGTGTTCTACCCAGACAGAAACTCACCCGATGCAGCTGTTACACATGGTCAGTGGCCTCATTTATCCACAGGATGTTTCTAGGGAGCAGACATCATCCATTTTTAATGAAACACTGATCTCTCGATAATTGTATTGATTTTCTGGATGTTTGTGTACCACATGCTGCAGCAGGGACTTTGAGGAAACTTTGGTGATTCCTGTTTGGAGTATTGTCTCCTTACATCCTGTCAGATTCCCACTGAGCCCACTTCTGATTGATAGAGCTCATATTTGGTTTTAATGCTCTATCTTTCCCCTGTCACATTGCACTGGCATCGCGCCTGGAGTGTACTCTGCCCCCAGTCAACTGCGATGAGCTCCAGTGTTGGGAAAGAATGAGAAAACACTGACCTGCAGCTGGAAGGACTAAAATATAAACCATAATGTCATTGACTCCCACCAATCATATTAAACTTTTGTTAAAGCTACCATCCAGTTGGATATTACTCCATCTGGGTTGTCCAGATGTGTCGGCTTGGGTGTCAAAAAATGTCAGTCGCTGTCAGTTTCAAGCTAAACGCGCCGAGGAATGACAAACACACTGATGGAGACTCGACCTGAAGGTTTGTTTGGACAAAGAAACGTCAGTCTGTCTCACCACTTTGCAGATACTTATTTAAAGATACACAAGCACACTCAGACTCACACACACACACACACACACACACACACACACACACACACACACACACACACACACACACCCAGAAAAGCAAACAAACAGACGGTAAAGTGAGTCTCAGAATAAGTGAAGCAGCTCTTCGCACAGAAACCTTAGATTTCAGCGGTCACAAGGACCAATGGAGGGGATCTCCGTGCCGTGGGCCCGATGTGGGCCTCCAGGCCAAACCAGAACATGTTTCCCTGCACCCCCTTTATCCCAAATAATCACTGGGCCTCCAAAAACCAAGGAAAATAACTTAATTGGTATGCTATTTAAATTTCTACCCCAATGGCATGAAGCTCCTATAAATTATACATACTAAATTTTCTTCTCTCTCACCAAACTGCTCTCTACAATTTTAATCAAACCTGCATTTTCCCGATTTCCAGCCCCCCCCCCCCCTAATAGTAGCTGTGAAAAGCTCATAATCCTGACAAGTTAACTATGTGCCTTCTTGCCTCACTGTTGTAATAGTACGACTGAAATAACAGCAGAAATAAGAGCACAAAGTAGGGGTCAAAACAGAGCCGTCAAATTCAATGCAACAAAGACGCGCTTGTTGGGAATGAAAGGGGGGTCGTGAACTCAGGAAAAGATCGGTAAATTCTACCCGTGGAACCCCCCCCCCCCGCCCCTACCACCACCACCATCTTCCTAAAACACCAAGACCTCAACTCAGATAAATTGGCTTGGGTCTTTCCTCAGCCTGTCAGCAGCCATTTGTCTCTCTTATGTGTCCTTAATGGCATCTGACCACAGCAGCGCTGCAGCTGCAGGCTCACGTCTGACTGGAAAACTCTCACTCCTCACTCCATCTGTCCTTTGACTCCTCATCCTCGCTCTCAGTAATACCCCCCCAGGACAAAGGAAGCAAACCGGGGCTCCGGATGGCAGCAGAGGTGGGCTGGATGGAGCATTCAGCATTCACTGAGACAATTAAACAGAACTGATGAACAAAATGTTTTACAGAGAAAATTAGTCTGACGGTGTTTGTCTGTTTGAAAGACGCAGCCACAAGGTGTGGAATTTGAAAATTAGACATGACTTAAATCCTGAAATTGAAAGATGAAATGAAGGATGGACATTTAAAACCAACTCTTTTCATTGTAGTCACGGAATTGGTAAAGAATTACCTGAACAATCATTGATATTGACTGAAATTAGATAAAATTTCCAATCGCACTGCACAGTTTTAAGTGGTGAAAGGGTGGTGTTCCGTCGCTCGTATTGATAACCTCGCGTGTCTCCTTGACAACCGTGAGGTCGTTGGTTATGACCCCGTTGTTCAAGTTTAAAAGTCTCATTAGCAACATGAGTCACGTTTGGAGAAGCCTCATTACACTCGCTCACCTCTCAGGGTTGATTACATCACAGCACTGTGTGCATGTATATAATATATTTACACAGATCCCTCGTGTTTGTGTGTGTGTGTGTGTGTGTGTGTGTGTGTGTGTGTGTGTGTGTGTGTGTGTGTGTGTGTGTGTGTGTGTGCACTTGAGTATGTTATGATCTTAAGGGCACTTCAGGAAGACGTTTTCCCAACATTTAAATTCATCTGATCTTATTGCTGAAAGGATATATATTGAGCGGTCAGGGTTTGCCTTCACCGGAAAATTTCCCTTCCTTACACATAAAAGGTCATTAAAGGAGTTAATTATAGAGTTACGCCATTGTCTTGAGCGGCTGTGTCACCAGGCTGAATTTTATTAATTCCCACTTTGCCTTTCCCAGTTAGAGAAAAAAACCGAGACAGAAAAGGAGGAATGAAGGTTTGTTGTTTTTTTTTTACTTTGGGAAGACACTTCTTAGTCATATTTGTCACCAAATAATTCAAAACCTTGGGGTAAAAGCTTCAATAACTCCCCAAAACTTTTTTTTCCCCCATTTGATACTCCAAAGTCTCTGGATTTGTGTCAGACATTCGGTTATAAAATGTAAACGATATCTGCAGTGCTGTTTTTTTCTCATCAGTGTGTGGTCTCCTCAGCCTCCAGTCCTTTTCTTTGAAATACCCTAAACATATGTTTTAGTTAAGGTCTCTCCCTCAATTATCAGTTATTATCCAATTTTGCAGTGCGGTAATTACAGTAAATGGAATCAAGTTAACGATAATCCGTCATAAATGCTGCCCCCCACTTCTTACATCTGCACACCTTTACAAGAGAAACTTGTCATGAGGAATCATGGATGTTGATTTATTTAGTGTTTGAATGTGTTCTCATTACATTCAGGATCATTTTATTTGTTCCAAAACAAATATCAGTGCTTCACAAAAATAAAGTGAAACAATATCACAATTAACTTTTTTTTTTTTTTTTTTTGTGGAAACTTATTTATTCACATTTTTGTCATCTAAATGAATACATGTAGTGTTAATCCTCCTTCACATGCATGGAAGGTTTCTATGTGTCAGACTTTCTTTACATTTGAATTATGAAAAAATACCCAGTTTGTACTATTAAAATTCAAAACTGTGTTCTGTGATATTGTTAATTATAGTCCCATAATTACTTGATAATAACTGCTTATTAAACTGCATTGATTCAATTCAGCAGCATTCTCTATTTATCATCTGAATTGTTTTAATTAATCCATAAATTATTTTTTAAAAAATATTACAGTGTTTGTACTCACATGTAGTGTCTAAGACAGCTTTAGATATTTTTTTAAAATTTTAAATCCTGGCAGTTTATGTAAAATCCCAAATTAAAAATGATCCTGCCTTCGGTTTGCTTTCAAGTATATTTTGATTGGTGAGGTCTGACTAATCTCTGATCCTTATTGACGTCCAGTCAGAGCAGAGAGCCGTGTGTCTCCTCCTCTAACCCTTTCTCACCTTTTATGACAGCTGATCATTATGAAGTTGTTCAGAAGTTGAGAGTCAGCTGAAGGTTCTCTTCCAGATCTTACTATAAGCCAGATTTCAATGTGGCAAAGTCTGAACGTGTGGGTTTGGCACTGGGTGGCTCAGCTCTGAGTGTGTGGTGGGTGTGTGGTGCTGATAGTGGGAGGTAATGTTGCTTTGAGCAGCAGGAGCAGAGGTAGTGAGCCGTGAGCGAGGATAAGAGAAATAAAATCTGCTCATAATTGATTCAAATAAGCCTAAATGCTCTGAATGCATTGGAGGTGCTGCTGCAAATGTATAAAATTTGAAACAGTGTTGTAAAATAAAGTGGCACTTCTGTGTCTGAGTGTGTTTTGTTTCAGATACACTCAGAAAAGGAAATGAAGTTCTTTTATAATGAACAGCAAATAATTTTAAATAGCAGGATGTACAGGAGAACCTTGAGATGTGAGATTAATCCGTTCTGTGACTGAGCTCCTAAGTCAAACATTTCCCCCATTTAAAATACAGTATTTTCCACACTATAAGGCGCACTGGACTATAAGGCTCACCTTCAATGATTGAGCTATTATATACCTTTTCTATATAAAAGGAGCACTGGATTATGAGGTGCATCTGATTATAAAGGTGCACCTTCAGTGAATGGCCTATTTCAGAATTTGTAATCCCACAGGATTACAAGGCGCACTGTCGGTTTCTAAGACAATTAAAGGCTTTTAGGTGCGCCTTAAAATACTTTAAAATCATTTTAATCCAATCCAGCCTTGTAAAAAAGCCCCAAACCTCCTAAATTATGAAAACATTTTCTGTCAGCTGATGTATCCATCCGCCAAACACGTGGGAATGAACGAGATCCGGTCTCACTAATGTCGTATCCATCCGCCAACACGTGGCAAGTCAAGCAGCTTGCATCTTGAGGTAACACTATAAAGAAATGACACAAGCCGTACCTCTATGAGGTATTAACAATTCTTGAATGAATCCTTCACAAATATTCACACGCACACAGTCCTCTGATAGTTTGGGTGGCATGGCGCTTTTCTCAAGGGCACCCCTGAGACGTACTCGCAGCCACAGCTGGGGAAACACTCGTCACCTTTCCATTTCTGGTTAGATCTGTTCATGGTGAAGTGAGGCACAAATTATAGTCCCACTAAAAAAGCTGCCTCCCACCTGCAGGAAGCCCTTCCTGCCCTCTGTGATGGACACCGCTGCTGAAGAGCAGCTGTTCATCAACTCTGCAAAAATCAGTCATCCAGCTTCCGACTGTTTCTGCCCCGCAGGATCCCCATTTATAGACCCAGAGACGAAATGCTCAGTAAATAAGACGGAGGAGGATTTATCCAGGCCACCGTTTCCCTCGGTTCATCAAGGAGAAGTGCTGAATAGGCAGCTGACCTTTTCCCTGGCACTCCCAGTCTGCAGTATTCTCCTTCTCACTTCCCCATCCTTCGTTTCCTTTTGTCTCTGCTCCCATTTCCCCCCTCATCCGTCCCTCCTCTTCTCTCTTTCCTCCTGGCCCCTACCTCTTCACCCTCCCACCCTCTACTTTTTTCCTCTGCCCTCTCATTTATCTCCTCCCTTCCACCAGCAGCATGTGGAGACGTTCTCGAGGCCATTTTCCTCCTTGATTGATGAATAGATTATATCTGAGGAGTGGATGTGAATCAGGAGAACACACAGTCTGCTAATCATCCCACTGATCACCAGTGACTGAACTGGTTTCCACACGCTTGTCTGTGAGTTGGTGAAGTAGCGGTTGAAGCTCGTGCTAATACACTTGTCAAACAGGAGGGGAGTGTCTGCTAATCGCCTGTAATATAAAATGTGAAACGTTAATCTGCTCTTCTGTTGGGAGAAGGCCCGACTCATCCCAGCCGAAAACAACCTCTCCTGAGGTTCCATCCATGATCGCAGCCGCCTCCTCGTTCACGAGGGTCATGTCTCTCCTCCCCGCAGCATCACAGACAGCACACTGCCATCTGTTGATGGGTGGGGTAACTGCATGCGTGGGGTTATTCTAAGGTAGGGGTGTCAAAACTCATTTTCACAGAGGGCCACATCAGCATAATGGCTGTCCTCAAGTGCCAGATGTAACTAATAAATGTAACTAAATGTTTGTCAGTGTAATGTAAAATAAATGTAACTAAAATAATACTATTATTAATATTATTAGTAATAATAATAATAATAATAATAAAATTATTATTATTTATTTATTATTAGACACTCTGACCTTTTATGGAGGGCCACATAAAATGATGTGGCGGGCCACATTTGGCCCCCGGGCCTTGAGTTTGACACATGTGTTCTAATGGGGACGTTTAGGCTGACATGTTAATTTTTTGACTTTTTGACTTTTTTTTTTCTTTTGCATTATCCTTAAAAAACAAACAAAACTGTCTACAAGTCCTTTAACTTAATGAGGGACCAGGACAAAAGACTCAAGTGGCTTTTTTTCCCCCATTGTTATCAGTTCAGACGATGGTTGACCCTCTGATGGTCACGTTTTCACTTTTCTTCTCCTCTCAGCCACAGTGATTCACAGCTTCTAACCTGCTCACGTCTGACATGTGAAACATGGGCTGCTGGTGTTTAAAGGCTTTGGCTGGAGACAAATGTTCTGATCCTGTGCCTGAACAGGTCTGTGCTGTCTTTCGTTATTTGTCCTTGATGCTACTGCGCTTGTGCGGGTGGGTGTTGGAGTGGATTACATTTTTGAAAGTTTTAAAAACTACAGGCTTTATATCACTGCCAGCCCTGGATCACAATACCATCTTCAGTGGTGACCTCCCTGCTTGTTGGGTTGTGCGCGGTGTGTGTGTGTGTGTGTGTGTGTGTGTGTGTTTAGCTGTGAAAACTATGTTAAGTGTTGTATGTTCACATTGACAGGGGATATGCTTCCTTGTTTTGCTGTGGTTCACTTCACTCTGAATGGACCTGGATGTCGTTCATGTCTCTCTCTGTCTCTCTCTCTGTCTCTCTCTGTCTCTCTCTGTCTCTCTCTGTCTCTCTCTGTCTCTCTCTGTCTCTCTCTGTCTCTCTCTGTCTCTCTCTGTCTCTCTCTCTCTGTCTGTCCTCTCTTTCCCTTCACATGGAGCCCCGATCCGACACTCTTCCCTGGCTGAGGCCTCTTGCGGTCTCTCCCTGCCTACTTCCCCACCTCTCCGTCTCTCCCAGCCCTGACCAGGTTCCTGTTCAAGGTCAGGTCAGGGTTGCCCACAAGCCCAGCAGGGACTCTGCCAAGTCTACATGGACTCGACTGTACCTCTGAGCTACAGGAAAACCACCAGTGCTGTAAAACAGTGTGGTGGTTAGTTGAAACTTCAGCAGATTACTCAGTTCATTTGTCTACGTTGGACTTTCAAGGAAAGCTAAATAAATCATAACGTTAGTGCGAGCCAGAGAGTCCAATTTTTTTTTTCCTTTTCAGCTTTATTTCGGCGGATTTTCTATTATTTCTGTTGCAGTAAAAAATATGGAATTCATAAAAATCTGTCCCACGGTCTAGTCTGCAGTGATTTTTCTCACCTTTATACATGAGACTCGAGTTCCTTGCTGTCTTTTCTTTGACATAGAATTCTCCTGCCTTGGACTAGGACTGGAGTTGTCATTTTTTTAATAAAGTAAACATGAACCAACCATTAAGTATACCAGGTCTAGACAATTTCTATTTGTCTAGTTTTTGTTCATTCTCACACACTGCCCCATATTCAGGTGTGAAAAGCTAAGAATGGACAGCAGTCATCCTTCACAGTCACAACTACCCTTGATCTTTTCCCTCAATGGCAGTGCAATTTATAAAGAAATAAATAAAAAACCTGTCAGGGAACATGAATCAGTGGACGTCAGAAAAAATATCCCTAATCCTGAAATTCTTCCTCAGAAGAGTTGACATTTTGCAGCCCGTTGGTAACCATTCCACAAACGGTCCTCTATGAGCTGAAATCAGCCGCCTGCCATTCAAGAGCAAGAGATCCCAGGTGACCAGAACCTGTGTGAAAGAATCTGTCTGCCTCTTAACCGAATGAAAAACAGCAGCACCTCAAAACAAAACCTGACAGCTGCTCCTTTAATCGGGAAAAGTCCAAAGAAAGGTCCCCTGATGCATTTCTCCTACTTATACCTCACTTTAATCCTGTCGACAATTTTAATGCATTCCATTAAAACCACATTAGTATAAGACAAAGGTGCTGCTGGTTCCTCACAGTGTTTAATTATTGCCTTTAAAACAAAATAAGGCACCCCCCCCCAAAAAGCTTTGTGTGCAAAAGAGAATTTTGCTAAAATTAATGATTATATTAGATTCCAGGCATTTGAAATGTCTTCTTTCTACTATTGTCCAGCTTTATAAATTTGTCATTCATGACTGCAGCTACTCTAATGGTGAGGTGAGGAAGATGTAAATGCATGTTATCTATTAAACCAAATTGGGTAGTTTTGCTGCATGCAACAATCATTATTTACTAGCAAATTGAAACTGGAAGAACTAGTTGTTCTCTTATGTCAATAAGTGGGTGACCACAGTTACACACACACACAAAAAACCCCCCACAATTGTAGAAGAAGGAATAAATCTCTGCAACCCACTCATTAAAGCCTCATGAATCGGAGATCAGCAGGGCAGGAATGCTTTGTCTTTCTTCCTGTTAGATCCCAGCATTTGGAGACACCCTCCAAGAAGGTAATTGCAAAAATGCTTAAGGCGCTATCTATGCATCTACATATATTTTTCTGTTCCAGCTGCGCATTGTATGTCAGTAAGTACGCGTGTCAGGGAGATCTGTCATCAGAGGTTCTGAGGATTGTGTCAACACAACCCTGAAGGCAATCACAGTCCCCCCCGTCATCCCATCTCCTTGTCCTTCACTCATCACCTATTCTCCTCTCTACCAGTTTATCATGTCATCTGGACTCAACACACACATTCAAGGTGTGTGAAAGCATCTTTGTTCAGACCCTTTGCACCATTAAGCGCTCGCTGCTCTCTCTCGCTCGGCTTCTCCATGTCTGTATTCCAATCTCGACTTCTTCCGAGAATGGGGGTGGGGGGTGGTGGGGTGTGTGGACCTGAGATTCACCTCTCACAAATCTCCACAAATCTTCTGCTCATTTTAGCAGCAGATGGTTTGGCTCTCGTTCTCTGCGACTTCTCTCCGTCCTCTCGCGCGCTGGGAATCTTCACGCTCCTACCTCAGGAGGAAATCCTGTCTTTGACGTTTGCCTCACAGTAGGAGTTCACCCATCAATTATTCTGCTGTAAATCCACCCAACTATGCCAGAGACGGAGACTATTAATCAGTGGGGCTGGGGAGGGAAGCCTGCACTTCTGCTTTTTTGTTGCATAATCACAGCCTTTTTAAGACATGGAGACAAGGTCAATGTGTTGTATTGCTAAACACATGTATTAGAGGAGAGCAGCGCAGCATTAATGGGCAGGTACTACTGTCCTGATGACACTTTTATTTTCTGGAGGATAACAAAGATGGTGTGCTTTTACGAGTTGTTTGTGTTGCTTCTCTGACAGTGACTCACTGTGGTTTTCATTCACTGTATCCTCTGTCGGAAGCCGCCGCCTCCGGGTGTGTAAACATGTTTGTGTTCTGTACAGCTGCCGCTTGTGGTTCATGTGTGTAACGGCTTGGAATGAGTCCACGCGGTCGGACCGGAGAAGGCCAGACACGCCACTGGTGTGCTGTGCTGATTTTTATCAACCTGGTGTTGAAATTCGACATGGGTGTTAAACCGGTTTGATCCGATGAGATAACACACACCACAAAACACCCCCCCTTACACAAACACACACACACACACACACACGCTCCTCCGCTTGCGGTTTTGGGAGCTCTTATCACCCCAAAATCTGGTTGGAGTGAATAGATTGCAAAATGATGAGCTCGGTTCCCCGAAGAGCCCGTTTGTTTTTTGATCAACATCGAGTTACACGTCTTTTGAGGAGCGTTGATTGACATTCACCGCTCAAACTTTGAGTTTGCTAACTGGATCAGAAGCAGCGCAATAAAAGAAATGCATGACAGAACATGGAGAACAAATCACAGTTAGGTGGGGAATGAAATCAGAAGCTCAGGTTCGTTATTTCCCCTGGGGTTGGATTTGTGGTGAGCTGAAGGTTAAATGCAATGCGGGGTACTGATAAATCCTCAGTAGATGTTGGTTTAAACACTGAATGTCTGGATGTCAGCAGCAGGTCACAGCCCCCCCCCCCCATCACATCACCTCCCTCTCGCCACACGTGCTGCTCATCAAGCCTGCGATCTCCGTCTGACGCCGTCTTCATGTCAGGATTCCAGGAGAAGGACGGATTATCTCCTGACAGACTTGTGGCTGACATCCGGATTGTAAGCTGGGAGAAACATGAGTTGATTAAGATTGACAATGGGTTTTAATAGCATAATCCGGATGATTCTGGATTACTGGATTGAGCAGAATAAGGAGCTATTTGTGTTCAGGATGTAGTCTGATGAACATCAGAATTATGATTCACCACATCTCAACCAACCTGAACACCAGTGGTTTCAGAGCTCCATGTTAGACAGCAATGATACTGAAACACCAAATGAAGAAAAATCTGTCCGTTTATTGGATTAGATTATATGAGAAAACTTTCAGACTAGAGCAAGGAAATGTATTTGCAGCCACATCACAACAATGTGGACAATAGATTCACACGACAACTGAATAAATAACATCTGACAAACACGAATGCAGAGCCGCTACAAAGTGAGCCGTGACCCTGAGCCAGAAACTTTTCTTCTCTGCTGCCATAATTTATGATCAAACAGCGTCTCCTCATATCTCCTCTGATCTCGCCCAGGAGCTTTGGGGTGAAACATCCATTCTCTCTCTTTTTTTTTTTTTTTTTGATTTTCTTTCTCTTCACCTGTCTGAAGTTAATTTCCCAGACCGTTTCTCTCCATTGAACAAAAAATTCTCCCTCGTCTCTGATGGACGTTTTATCCTCTTCCTGTCCATTTTTTTTTTTTTTTGGACTTTCTGGCTGTGGAAGATGAAGCTGAGCTTCAGTGCCAGCAGCCTTGAAGCAGTTTCTCAGGAACAGAGCTCTGTCTGTCCTGCAGTTGTTTTTTTTTATGATGAGGTGTCTTTATAATTCTGTAACTGTTCCTTGCTGTAAATTAATTCTTTGGATAGAGCTGCAGTGATGATATGATTAAGAGATTGTTGTGACTGAAAGAAATTTGATTGTGTTCATTTCGTCTGTGCAGCCTATAACCTGTAGTTAAATCTCTGTCTATAGGTACGGTTCCATACGTGGGTCTTTTTTAGCATTAAAAAGACAGTTGACTTATGATTGCTAATTCACTCCATTGATTAAATTGATTACGTATATAAACGATGTGACTTTCCTGAGGGAACATGAGATACAGACATCTGTCACCTGACCTTCCAAAAAAAAAAAAAGAAATATTCATGTGTAGAGTCCTAGAGCAGATCTTTTATTTCAGCACACGTCTAAAGAACAAAAAAAACAAAAAAACAACACTTTTTTTCCCCTTCTGTCCACATTTTTCTAAAATAAATCTGGATCCAATTTTGGATATGTCGAAACACATTTGACCAGATATGAATCCAAGCACGATCACCGATTGTGATTCTCCATCAAATATTAGAGTAGAGGATCAAATCTTGCTGAATCTTGTACGACGGTCTGAAGTCTGTTGCATTTACTTTGCTCTGTAAAGTGGTGAATAACGTGGATTGAACCAATCAAAAATTTTCTCTCAGCACCCTTAAAAGCCAGGTGTGAGCATCTTATATGACTCAGGCTGATCGGGTCACATGACTGGACCAATGGGACAGGTGCATACACAACTTTTCTACATGAGTGCAACAATGTGCCACCACGTTGCCCCAATCTTAATCCCGATGGTGTAATTATTAGCTTGTTATTACATTATGTAATCAACTTCTGCTTCATGTTAGACCTGCAGGAGATTCACAGTATCTGACTGTAAAGCACTGCATGCACTCACTGACCGAGTTCACACAATGGAGGAGGAATCTGCCAGCCTGACCTCAGACATCATGCAACCACAAGAGGGGGGTGTGGAGAGGGCTGATCAGCCTGGCTGGGGCAGATACGCTCGGTGGGTGTAGATCAGAAGGATTAGTGTCGTGACAGAAGCTGGGACCGTTCACCTTCATGCCCGATGATTTTAAAAGCAGCTTGGCATGAAAGAAATGCATATTTTCTCTTTCTGGCTATTTGGATGGACTTTAAAGGGAATAAATGTTTGGCTGCCATGAAATGACCAACAGGTGGGAGAATAAAGGTTAATGACTGGCAAGCACAGGCAGTCTGTTTTGAAGCCAGAACCCATCAGGAAACACTGATTATATTCAAAATGCATGATTATTATTCTTGTAAAAGTACATTTTTCTTCCTGTTTGGAACAATAACAGCTGGTAGTGACGACTCTAATGCTAACATGCTATCAGTCCATCTGTGTTGTTGGAATTTTGACAGAATCATTTCTATGTTTTGACACCGGAGCTTTGTTTTGGATGGAAATTGCTCATCCAACGCCATCAGGAACCTTTCCAACAACGTATATGGAGATGGATCAGTGTTCCCAAGCAGAGACATGAGTGTAAATGAGCTGCAGGACTCGTCCATGTGGTGCTCCTGACAAAAGTCACGGCTACATTTCAGCCACATAACACAGTAAATAGATGCATCGCTTATTTTTATTTTTGTGGTATTTAGAAAATAATTACGTTATAGTCACTCTTGGACCTGAACCCCTTCAAGGTTCTACAAAACACTGATGCTCATAAGAATGTAAACTCAAGAGGAACTGATCTTACCTTAAAGCTGCAGAAAGCAGGTAGGAGGGAGAGTTTGGAGCATCATGTTCAGAATGTACACCGGGTCGTTGACCTTTACTGGATCTTTACCATTGTAAAGATCCAGCTGTTCCTGCTGAGCAGCTTCATCTGCAGTCTCACCCTGAAACCGTATGCTATGGTGGTGGTGGGGGGGGGTAACGTGAGGCTGGTCATGACCACAGGTTTCGTCTGTCAGTTGCAGTAAATTATGAAGTTCACTTGTGTGTTTCAGGTGAAGCATGGGGCTGTGTTTTATGAATGAGAAAAGCTAGACTGCTGCAGTGTGAGCTGAGTTGGAGTGTCAGAGTTTGCTATGAGCCGTAATGTACAAAGAGTGGCCAGAGCTGTATGTAGGTCAGGTGGAATTTGGAGTGTGTGTGTGTGTGTGTGTATGTGTGAGAGAGAGAGAAATTCACCGTTTTGTTTAACTGTAATATAAAGCAAAGGGAATACTTTAACTTTAAAGCCCAAAGAAAACAGATTTCTCCTCTTTCCTGTGCTGACTGCTATTCCTCTTCCTTCAATATAATCCCTAATCCTTGCCTCTAAATTCATTACAACAATATTTGTTGTAATGAATGTGTAAAGTCAAATAAATCTTTGTTGTTAGGAAAAACCTACTTTTTCATTTGAGTCAGTTTTTTTTAGGTAAAGTTAATTGAATTAAAAATTAAGTTAACAGACTGCAGACCGCTTTGAAGAGAATTGACCGATTGAAGAGAATCCTCACTGTGTCGTTACCTCAGTGCCAATGCGCACAGAACATTCTGCACACACACCTTCACTAGCTGCCAGATCGCTGTGGTCATCCTAGCTTCGTGTTTTGGAAGCAATGAATTTAGTTTTTATGAGTCGAGTTACCAGAACAACATGAAGAAGGCTCGGTGTCGGCCCTGAGCTGAAGGCTCATGAACCTGATGTCGGCCAAGTCACGATCATGTCCCACTTCCAAATTTAAAAAAAAAAATTTTTTTCAAATCAACCATCATCTCGTTGCTGCAGATCACTTTCAATCCTTCACCTAACAGTTCAGACAACTCATCCTGTTTTTGCTAAGAGCAACAGATGATAGTTTAGGCATCCTGTTTCCACCTTAACTGTCCTACAGCTGCTCCTAGTTCACATGGCGATCCTTATAGAACTAGACTCATAGCTGCGGGTTACTATGTGGTCGCATCTTGTTTATTTAGTCATACAATGAGGACACAAATGCAACAGGTTGGAATAAATCAACTGATCGTGGCAGATAACCTCATATTCCCTAAATGGGAATTAACTTCTTAACACATGTTCATCCACACTGGTTTGGCCAGGCTGGGTTCTTTGTATGTTTCACCTTTTTCTTCTACGTTTTCAGAGAATGCAAAGACTAAGCTGGAAAATTGAAAAATATGTGTTTTTGATTTGAAGGTAGGGAAAGAAACACAGGGTGATGACACTAATGAGAAATAATGAAAGAATCTGCTCCGTTCCTCCGCCCCATCTCGTAATAAACTCTTTAATTTAAAGCTCTTTAATTTTACCAAACCAAACACTTGACTGTGTTGCCAAACAGGCTTTGATATTGTGAGGCGGAGAGGCCTCTCCTTGTGCTTCAGTCCAAACACATCATTTAACACAATTGTGTGTAACAATGCTCCCCTGTGACAACTACAGGTACACAAGCAGAGGCACATTTAAGAGCAGAAGTTGGATGATTCCTCTCTACAGCGGAACCCTGCATTCGAACACGATTCCCACGGTGGTTAAACTTTATAGTAGCTCAGGTCTGAATCTGAAAATTCCCAAGGGACAATTCAAATTCAAAGACAAGGTTTTTTTCTCTCTCTCTCTCTGCTTTTACACAGCCAATCCCAACAGGAAGGACTCTGGTCAGGGTACGGTTGGTGCTTTCACAGCCTTTTATTAGTCCAAACCCGGACTACGTCCAAACAGCAGATCAGCGAAGCAGCCAGCGAAGTGTAGCCTGAGGACGGTCACGTAACGGACCGCAGATAGCCGCCATAGACTGAAGGCCAGTCCTCTCAGAGGTGTAGGTGACAGGTGGAGGAATGCTGGCCTGATGTAAAATGTTTCTTCATCGGTTGGACCGTCTCAGCTTCTCAAACTGCCGGTGGCTAAAAGAGAACCAAACGTTTAGTTTCAATGATCGCTTTTCCATTCCTGTATTCATGTTGGGTTGAGTTTGAGTGCACAGGTAAAGGGGTCTTGTGGGAGATGCACGAGTGATTTTCTTTAAAGCATCTTTACGTGAGTGACGTAGACGGAACGAGATAAAACACAGGCAGCAAAAAACTGAGGTTTCATTCAGACCAGATTAACATGACGGCGAGCTGGAGGATTAAATACTCACAGGGCTCCTCAGTAATCTAGCGCATCGTTCTGGACAGCATTTTAACCATTGGAAAATTACAGGATATGGTCTGTAATAGGCACGGACATTCCACAGGACAAACCCACAGGAGAAGCCAGAGGCCTCCTGAGGGACGCATGGGAGAGAGAGGGGAAGCCAGAAGGGACAGATGTGAAGCAAATGTACTGTGTCAGGTAGCGCATATAACGGTTACCTCTGAACACAGAGACGCCCATTCAGGAGCTTAGATTTTGAAAGACTTCCTCACGAAGATGTTATCGCACATTAAACACCCAATTTTCAGCCTGGAGATCGTTGAAACTATATTGATCACATATTTGGCACCTGTAATCTTTAAAGTCTTTTGTTGACTGTCTCTGCAAAGAGATCCTGCTAGTAGATCATGTGACATCAAGTATATTGGCAGCATATTACCAAAATATAAAGAAACGACCAGACTAAGACAGATGATTCATTGCCTGTGTGTGATAATGTGATAACAATAATAATGTGATAACAACAGACATTTGACGTTTCCAAGATGATTTTCATTTGTTCTGCTGTCATTTAGGTTCCCAAAGAGGCCTTTATGTTGTTGTTGTTTTATGTGCAACAGACTTAGTTAGATTTAATGATCCAGCTTATATTAACAAAACACTTGACTTTGACGTGAGTCATATTTCTTACTGAGCAGATTCTTATGTGAATAAAAGTCAAATAGACCTGTAGTTCTCACCAATCCTGTTGATCGACACAACACTGAAGTATTTTAATATAAAATATTTTAGCTTCTTTTTAAAGATGCTACCGTGGTACAGGTACTGTTAACTCGACTGTTTTAAACAAAAACTACTCAGGTTCATTTAGTCAAGTTCCTCAATGTAAATACAAATATTTACTGTTTACATTGAGTATTCAGTATACTGAGAGTTTTTAGTATAGTAATCCCTCAAATGTGAGAAGGATTACTGTATGCAGTATACAGAGAGCATGCAGTATATACTGTAGAGTGTACAGTAAACGGAACAGGAATTTACAGTATACTTATGGAGTAGGAAAGCGATGCTGTCTCCATGCCAACAGTAATACAGCTGTGAAATGTTGTTGCCCATCACAACGCTTGCAGCTGCGGGTTATGTGATGTCAGTACGAGCTAAACGTGTTTCATTCTGGGATGCCTGGAGGAAGAAATGTTTCTGAGAAGCAGCTGAACTCTCCTGGAAGTTTTCCCCCTGTTGTGACTGAACAGCACTTTATCACCCGCAGAAGCACAACCAGGAGTTAGCAACACCAGTTAATGCCAGCTCAGCCCCGTGAACCGTTACCATAGCATCCTGGGACAGAACACACCGTGACATCCCGTTCTAAGCAGGGATGACGGATGCAGAGCCGCTCCCACAAGGGGATGAAATGATGCAGCAGGAGGATCGGTGGTCTGCCAGACCCAAACCGTTCAGGCTCGGTTTTAACAAGAGGAGCTGTTTGGATTTGGTTGATCTCCAAGTCAGGCTTTGTGCTTCTTTCTTCGGCCAAACGCAATTGTTATTAATTATCAAGACCTAGCTTTTATACGACGGTTAAAATTCTTTGTTCGCAAATAATTGCTCAAGCAAACATGTTACAGCATTTACTGATGTGTTCTGCTTACGCTCTACCAAATGGCCCGGTCACGTATTAGTTCCAAATGTTCTGATAATCTCTATGAAGCACAATTAGTCCAGCTTTTTATTGCTTCTGTTCCCATGCACGACTTAACAGAAAACATTTCGCTCTTGAAAATGTGGAAGGAAATTTTAATGCTGTGGATGTTCTCAGGAACGACTGCTATGAATGTGATGCTTCCTCTGCCCACACTCACACAATCATTCATACTCATTTTGGAATATTTGCTCTTGCATTTTTGTCAAATTCTGAGTCGTATTCAGCAGAGTTCACTTTCCTTAAGAGTACAAATACTATTCCATTCATAGATGTTCTAGGACATAAAACTGGGAGCTTTTAGTGAGCAATCTTGTCTTCACATCACTATGACTTAATTATGATTTATCAGTATTATTATTATTATTATTATTAATAATACTAGACTAGTTACTAACACTCCTAACCAACTGACAAGCCATTTTAATACAGTGTCTGAAAACTCTTCCTCTTTTCGGATCTACTACCTTTCATGCTGCTTCAGGACTTCTCATCAAGACAGATTGATGATGTTGTTAATTTGTGTGTTAGGGTTAAAAATTACTTTTTAATCTGGTGTTGTTAAGTAAGACTTCCTAAACATCTATTAGAAACTTGGCCTCCTTGGTGGAAACACATAATTCAAATCTCCTACATGGGTGGTGCTCTTCATTCGACCCTAACCTCTGAGGGCATCGCCAGCACCATCTTCATCACCACACCTCACCTGCATCAGGGTGAAGTACCGAAGGACACTAGTGGATACTGTGGGAGCAGCTGACAGTGACAAATTTGGACTGGCCATCTGCTTGCTATGAACGTCTTGATCAGGATGTGATAAATGGAGCTTGCCGGTGTCCCAGACTTTACCCTGAGAATGCTGCTGCAGTGATCTTCCAATCAACAGCATTAAATAAAATATGATGTTCCTTCTAGCCCACAGCTAGAAATGTGGATTCTCCTTTCCACAATACGGCAGATGTTTCCTGTAGTTCCTCATTCAAGCAGATTTTAGTCATCTTAGGAAAAACCTTTGTTCATCCCTGTCAAGTCTGTCAAGTTAAAATAGAGCGGGATCAATTTTAAGTCATGACCGACTGTGTGACACTTGCTCTGTTGTCTGGCCCGTTTGAACCTAATTGCTTTAGCCTCAACAGTCAAGCTTAGATCTACTCCTATTCTTCTCCTTCATTCTGACCCAGCTGTTAGATCGAGACACTGTCTTTTTCTACAGCCAAATGAAATAATGTCCTGGTGTAATTCTTTTGCTTCACTCCTTGAATGTTTGGCGTGTTGTATTTTTTTCAAATGTCTGGTTTGCATGTTTCCTCTTGCAGAACTACAGACATGGCAGATATCTGTAGCTCTGGATATGATGATGTTTAGTTGCTTCAGTTGAAGGAATTCGGACTTGGAGACTTGGAGGTTCCAGTGGCCTAGCCCCGTCTTTAGCTGTCCTCTAGTTGCCTCTGAGTTCTGTCAACCTTCCATTTGAGCAAGTTTCTGCACAGTCAAGTAATTTTGTTTACCCAGATTATTACTATGATTTTCCCCCTTCTTGTTTTCTATTCCAGCGCTGAGTGCGGTCTTTTTATTGTTCTTATAAAAGGTTGGAGTTTGCTTTGAGGCTGCCTTGGTGCTCTCGAGCCAAAGCCACAGCAGATGTGCCGCTTTTGTTCTTCATTACCTACTGGCAGCTGCTCGGTGCTCAGAGCCTGAACGCTTCAGAGTCACAATCCATGATCAGCCCTCTAAGTAAATGGTGAGGATTTAGGTCCTCTCCAGAAAAATTATACTTGGCATGAAACTACTACTGCTACTCTTGTGTTATCAGCAGTGGGAAGCCTTGGTGGCCAATACAAGGCCATGGCTTCATTAAGACTTGCTGGAGAAGGGTGGACACACACATTCATACCAAAGAGTCCAATCCCAAACAAAATACATGCTGACTCAGGCGCTCTCTAATTCACCCACATTCCTGCCGTGTGTGAAGCTCAGTTTGAGGTTTTGGGTGCTGGGAGGGGAACTCGTTGCTTGTTTGTGCCACAGAGGCACTAGAGCCACTTAAATACCCATTCACTGCTGCAGACGCCTGCTTTACCTAGAAGGAAAATCACAACACAGAGGAAATCAACCCAGGACCACACATGCTTGTGTATGGGGCTATATTGGTGTCTGTTTATGTTCGTGCTGTGGAAAAATCATTCCGTCTGCCGGTAGGAGACCTGTGTGTCTTTGTGGTATGATGTTACGGAAGAGAGCCCATGTGATCAAAGATCAGTGGTAAAGCCCTCAGGATGGTTGGGACAGAGGATGGAGGATTGTGGGTTTGAGCCTTTGCCTCAGACGGTTGGAGACATGGGCACAAAACCCATGACTGGTTCCTAAAAGTCTCCAAAGTATAAGGTAAGAGGTTATCTAATGTAGAGTCGTACCAGAAGCAGTAAAATAAAAAATAAAAAAGGCGCTTTAGATTGTGTCTAATAACACAAACTCCATCCTTAACATCCATTAATGTCAGTTTTTTACTCATTGGGTTTTGGCTTGATCCTTCCACATTGACACACACCTCATCACAAATTCAGTCCTTCTCCGACTAAATCGACAAACACATTTTCCTTTTGATTTTTAAAATTTATTCAGTATAGTTTTAGGTTTTCTTTATGATAGAGCTTAACGCTGCAGACACTGTTTTTGGTCAGGCTATTAGTGGTCAATGAAGTCGTTTTTGACTGATGACACATTGTTAGTGTAAAGGGAAAAAGAGGCTGATCACAAAATTATTAAAACTGAAATGATAGTAATTTATGGGGTAATAAAGGAGAAGATAAGTTCCTAATATACAAAATGTGACAAGCAGAAGCATTCTTTTTTCTTTACTCACATTCTATACCCACTTCATTAGCTGTCAAGGGGTGTTGAAGCCCATCCCAGCCAACTGGGGGCGTGGGGGGCAGGATACACTTTGGGCGGAACTACAAATATACACGGATAAACACACACACACACACACTCATACCTACGGTCAATTTTGGGACCGGCCAATTAAGAAAAGAATGAAGAAAAGAAAGAGGCTTTATTGGTCATTATACAATCGCACAACAAAATTACAAGCTTAGATGGAGAGTTGGTCCTGAGTCGCTCCACCCTGGGCGTGCTTACCAACCCAACATAACTTAAAGTTCCTTAGATGCATGGGTTTTTTTTGTGGTGGTGGGGGGACCGGAGTACCCGGGGAAAACCCATTCAGACATGGTCCAAACTCTACATAGAAAGGCCTTGTAGGGGATGCTGGGGATTGAACCCATGACTGCGCCACCATGCCACCCCTTCTTTTTATGTACTTTCATTCTTTTTTTTTTTTTAGGTCATAAACAGTAGCAGATAATCTCTAAATTTTCTCATTGATCTTAAATGTGATCAGTTCTCTTTTTGTTCACCACAGAGGCCTTTTGAACCGGAAACTTTTATCCCATGTAATCAGATGAAGCTGTTTGCTGTGAATGTCTTTTGTCGTGTTCACGATTCAAGATGAAGGTAGACCTGCTTGACAACACACCGTCGTCAGTCTCACCGGCGTCGCTGTCAAAACATCACAGGTTTTACGATGATGTTGGCAGTGAAACAATGCAGTCGTGTTCGCCGTACGACATGACACATCTTTTGTGTTGCCACCCAGTAAACTGCCTTTCAGGTCCGAATGTAATTACTCGGGTCATGGATGTGTTTTCCTCATCTATATCTGTATAGACTCTAACCCTCGTCTTCATCACAAACCTGTGTATTACACAGATTGCTGGTATGGCCATTGACTTCCTATCGTGTCCTAAACCAGACATCCACTAACCCAAATGCCACCAGCATTTCTACCCTGTAATGCCCACTTACTCTTTTGTAAATGCCCACATGAAGAGCATGCATTTTACTAAAGATTTTTATTTTAGGCAGAAATTTCCCTGCCTTACTTTAGGGAAAAGTAGCGATAAATTATTCACACAGCATGAGGCTCGTTACCCAAAATCTATTCTGGGACTGTGTTGTGCTCAACAACCACTTAAGAAGATGAAAGAAACTCTTTTTTTCTTCTGTATTTTTGCAATTTTTTTGTATCCAGGGATTGTGGACCAAGCAAATCAGACCAGTCTTATTTCATAGAGCGACTGTACAATCAGTTGGTGATTGGTTTAACTGGGAGCCCCTACATTACATCCTCTTTCTTACTTGGTCACCTTGCCTCTCATTTTACACCACTTCTTTCTCACTTTTCATTGTCAGACTTTTCTTTTGGTCCAGGACTTGTTTTCACTTCCATGAAGTTGGGAAATCATCAAGAATACACTGCTGGAATGAGTATATTTTTCCACAAATGGTGCATTTTCAACTCTCATCCACATTCTTCAGTTCTCTGCTGTGTGATTGACACGGTCCCCCGTGTGAAGAGAAACCGCTGAGCGTGAGTGTTTTCCTTGGGGGGTCTCAAAGCGCAAGCATTGCTGTAGTGACGGAGCCAGAACGTGTGGGTGTGAGAGGGGGGTCCTGAAACATCTCTGCTTTCGCTTATATGTGTCGATTAGGTCCAAAAATTTCAGGAGATGAAACTCCGCTAATCCCCCACTGTTTCCTCCCATCATGAGCGTTCTGCTCTGTAATTGTTTACATCTGCATCTTTCCAAAAAGCTGTTGCAGAAAAAAAAAAAAAAAAAAGGGCCTTCCCCTCAGCCCCTGGATCCTTTGGCAGAAGATGAGAGGAGCCGTCCAGACTCCGGCCAAGCTGCACTGCACCAACACCAGACCCGCATTCTAAATGAAACTGTCTCATCAAAGTCGCTGCTTATTAGCTCAAGTCATGTCGAGGTTGTCTTCAGTCTATTCTCACTCATATGCAGTAAAATGATGGTGTGTCCCGAACCTGCTGTGTGTCTTCATCCAATTAGCCTCACTCATTTCCAACTCACCACAAGCAGAGGCTTGTTTATCGCTCAGTTGAGCACAGAAAAACAAAAACAAAACAAAACAGAAGATGCTTGCTGGAATTTGCCGGATGCAACATTCAGTCCAGGTGACATGTCTGATCGATCACCCAATAAAGAAACTGGGAAATGAGTTTTGTCGGAGTCAGATCCTGTTTACACTCGCAATGCAAACTACAGGTGATGAATTGGATAATTCACTTTCTACCAGAACCACTTTACTCGTGTCATTTTAGGATTTACATCCTATTCTAGATGGTTTATGGATTATTCTGAAGGTATTTGTGCAGGGCAGTTTGTCAGGTGTCATTCAAAATGATAATAATCGTTGATTAGACTTTGAATTAAATTCAAAAGTCATATGTTGAATTTGTATAGACGTAAGTTGTGGTTCATACAACTCCTCAGGGTGTAGTCAGTGACGCTGTGTGAGAAGGCAGTTTTCAGCGCTGACCCCGCCTCCTTTGGAAAAGCCCTTTTCTGTCTTCAGAGGATTGGTTTTTAATGCCTCTCTCATGCAGAGACATTTACAGGCCTCTTGATTTTCTCCCCGGCCGCTTGGAGCTGGATGAAAGCAGTCGTCTCTATTGGGGCATTTCAGCAAGGAGTGAGTGCTGAAAATGTGGGAGGGATGTGAGCACAGGAAGGAATGTGGAGGAGTTCCAAAGCTCATCGTTCAAATGATCACAACTCCGCCCGTCCTCGCTCCTTCATCTTCCTTGTCCATATTTCTCAGATTTAGTCACATTAGCTTCATTGGTCGGACAGAAGCGGCCATTATTTTTCACATTGAAGTAGAGGATTAATTTGATGCGTGTCCCTGTCATCCATCCCCCTGACCTCTGCTGTGGGAGCTTGATGCTCTTAGTTTTCTGTCTTGCAGTCCAGTTCTGGCCCTCACTGCCCAAAAATGTCGTCCAAAATGTCCAGCTGTCATAATACAGATAAGGAAGGCTCTAAGTTGAAAGAAACATTAATGTACTCCCATGTTGCCACTATAAGCTTTAGAAAAAGCCTTTAGACTTACTTAGCCCTGGTTTTAGTCTTTTAGGCAAATACAGACTCTCTTAATACTGCAAGGGCCAACAAAAAACGGAACATATCTGCTTGTTTTTTTTTCTTTCACTTAGTTTTCATTGTCAATATTAGGTCAGCCTTCTTATCTGCCCTCCTTTTTTGTTTTAGTTGCCAGTCTAAAAGCCTTAAAACTACAGACACTGGGAACCATCTAGCAGCATGAGCTGCAAGGTCTGCAGGAGTCACCATGAAATGTGTTTACGGTTTAATTTAAATCAAACATGGTATTATAATGTTCTTACAACAAAGTCGAATACAAAGCTATTTGATGGTAAGTCACACTGAACCATTGTTAGTAAGAATCAGGTCTTAAATATGCATTAAAAGTATACATGAACCATAATTAAAGAACATTGTTCTCACATAAATAAAACCTGGATTCCCAAAGTGATGTTGATCCAGATCGTGGTGTAGATATGTTGATGATAAGTCGATGATTCTCTATTTTATTACATGCTTTACTTTATTATCATATTTTCATTTACAAACCACAGCTGATGCTGCTTTTTATTCCCACCGCCCGCCGCAACAGGCATGCCACTTGTTGTAATTTGTTCTGCCTCCAGCTGTACTCATGTCAGAGCTATTGTTGGATTTTGCTTCATCTGAAGTTTAATTTTATCCTTCCCAGTTTAATGTTGAAATCATTACAGCAACAGGGAGTTTTGATTACGAGCGTGGAAGCATAGGAGTGCATAGGCAGCTTGGCTCAGTGACATGCTCTGCATGATTCAGGTTTTGTTACTGGAAATGTCTCTTATTGGGAGATTAGACAGTGCTGATGTCTCCCCAGGCAGAGCTCCTTGTTTGGATATCCACGCACACACACACACACAGACACACAAATTTACACACATGCTCGGTCATGATTCACCCGTTACCAAAAGAAGGCAATGCTTGTCCCTTCAGATCTCTGTATCCACTGCTTCCTCCTTTCATCAGGAGACTGAAGGTGACGTGTTTTCATCACACCCCAGCCGCTCTGAGTGTGATGTCAGGCTGACCCAGGGGATTAAGATGAATTAAAGCAGAGCTTTGACCATTTCCTCACCAGTACCACACAGACACCACCAGGGACAGATGTCTGGCCCCCACTTATGGCCTTTGTCCCTCTTGGTCAGACCGTGAATCAGCTTTTCCGACAGTCAAACAAACTGGTTTGTCTGGACGATGTCTCCAAAACAGCAACACTAGCACCCAGCTCTATTGGTGAACCCCCCCCCCCCCCCTCCCCAACTTGTTCTCATTTAAAATATGCAACATTGATTAAAAAAAACAAATCACTGCCATTGTGTGCAGGTGCATTTTTCATCTCATGGTTAACTCTGTATAAACTGATTGTATCTATTTCTTCTGAGCACATTCATACAGGAGGATGCTGCAGATAACGTGGATACACTAGAGTTAATTCAATCAACCCTAGAGTCGATAAATTATTAGACTTTTTGAGGTTTGCTTTCAATTGCTGATGTATTCCAGTTGGTGGAGGCATTTACATTTTTTCTATAAAAGTGATGTAAAAATTTAGGAGATGGAACTCGTTGCCTGCTGTTAAATGTTCTGTCAGACGAGCAGAATGACCCTCTGAAGTCAACTGCAGCGGCATACAAAACTCATCAGTGCCACAATTGGGAGGAGGGAGAACATACCTTCTTCTAAAATGTGGATGTGTCCAAAATAAATCATTCAGAACACCCGGCTCCCCTTCAGCACTCTAATATAATCTATAGTAAAACCTGGAGACGCGTTCTGTTCCGGTTTCATCGGATGTCGTTTAGTTGCCGATCGCTGCTGAGGGGCTGTTCGTACTTTAAATGCCACATGGCTTTTAGTCGTTCTTTATGGTGACATTTGGGATCAGACATGCCAGCTCCTAGCCTGCAATGTAAACTGGAACATGTATGTAAACTGATGAGCTTCCATCTTTCATTCTGGGATCAAGTATGTGGATCTGATCTCAAATGAAGCACTAATGATGGGCGAATGCCAGCCATCTATGTCTGATGGTCACTGGGCACAGCAGGAGGGGTGTGTGTGTGTGTGTGTGTGTGTGTGTGTGTGTGTGTGTGTGTGTGTGTGTGTGTATGTGTGTGTGTGTGTGTGTGTGTGTGTGTGTGTGTGTGTGTGTGTGTGTGTTGGGGGAAGAGAATGTAAGTCAGGGAGAAATGAAAGTGACAGATGGGGGATAGAATGCTGGGGGAAGGATTGTGTGTCACTAGGGTAGTGTGTGTGTGTGTGTGTGTGTGTGTGTGTGTGTGTGTGTGTGTGTGTGTGTGTGTGTGTGTAGGATTAGTGTATGCTTGTATGCCAGTATTCACTTTTATTATGCATGCCTGCTGGATGTGTGTCAGTATTTAAGTGTGTGTGTGTGTGTGTGTGTGTGTGTGTGTGTGTGTGTGTGTGTGTGTGTGTGTGTGTGTGTGTGTGTGTGTGTGTGTGTGTGTGTGTGTGTGTGTGTATGTGTGTGTGTATGTGTGTGTGTGTGAGTGTGGCCGAATGCGCATCAGACTGGACACGAGCTTGTGTAATGCATCTTAGAGAGTAGCAGCCCCCCCTCAATGTGAACGCCGCCGCTGAAGTTCACGCAGGAGATCCATCTGTGGACGGACCTCCATCCCCCTTCAGGCTCCGTTTGACTCCATCCCTCTCTGGACATTTTTTCTGGGGCGGAGTGGAACCCCTCGCCACCTGTCAGCACCATGAAGTGGCTGGCGTCTCTGCGCGCTGTGCTGTCCGGGGGCAGCCGTAGTGCCCCCGTGACCCCTGTTGCCAGCCCTGTGATGCCCTCTAAGACTGATCTCCTTGCCAAGCAGGTAAGCTGCAGATTCACCAGAGGATTCTCCAAAGACGGAATGGTCTAGATAGTGCTGAAAAACTTGTTTTCGTTTCGGCTTCAACTGAATAATTGTATTTAAATGTGGAATCCTTTTGGTGTGCTTACTTGACGGTTTCCAAAAACTAAATCAGCTAAAAGCTGCATTTATGCTGCAGTTTCAAGTCTATTGTTGGATCGTCTGTTTTCTTAATTTTTAGCCTAATTACGTTTGTATTTTAATGCAATGGAAATTAGTTCTGGGGTGTTTAGACGATATCAGTGTAAGTTTATACAACCTGCACAAAAGCACAACACAGGAATGCTTTCAAGAATTCATGAATGTGATTTGGTTTATTTTGATTGGATCTCCTGTTTCCTCTCTCTGCTTAAAGCGGGTCTAATTCTGTGCTGCACTGTGCTATTGTATGGAAATATATACTGTATGTATATAACATACACTCCTTCCAGCAGAAAGTCTCTCATAATGTCCAAACATAATAAAAATATAATCGGCTACATGTTTTCAAGGTCTTCTCGCAGATGTGTGGATGTATTGTTGGAAAGGAAGCGTGCAGCAACTTGAGGGTGTGTGTGTGTGTGTGTGTGTGTGTCAAACCACAGCAGTACCATTAATCCCTCACCTTCACCCTGATCTGTCATGCCTGAACTCACACTGAATATTCTTGTATCCCTTAAACTGGAGGTGGGTTTTCAGCATTCAGAAATCCTTTCTATATGTGAAGCCTTGTCTTAAGAGTGCTGATACACGTGTACACAACCTGCCAGAAGTTGTCATGAATATGAATGAATAGCGATCGCTGCATTCACTAAGCATCATGGGGCAGCAAAGTCATTACCTTAGGATGAATGACCCCCAAACATATCATCTTTGTGCTGCAGGCTAGGTCACATTGCACAAGTCTTTTTCCAATACCAAGTGCATTGCAAGTCATTTCTACTACGCCGCTGCCAAAGTACTGCGCTGTGATTTGCTTTTCTGTATCTACCATTTGTTCTCTGTATTCTATCTCACAGCTGTTTTTGTCACTGATCATATGAGATGATCTGTTCTTAACCACAAATATTCAATTGGCTTGTTTTCCATGACTAAGAAGATATGACAATGAAACACAGATGCCATAACTGAGACTAAGTCAACATGCAGTAGGGATAAAATGTAATTTGAAACATAAAAACTGCTCTACAAAGAGGAAAGTATACTGTGGACAGTCTCTAAATCACGATCTGGATAGTCTCCGCTGGGGGACGGTTTTGTTTCCTGTGCTGAGACGTGGTATAAGCCTCTCGTGTTGGCTGCTGAAAGGACCTGAAAGCTGGTGAACGATGCCAGGGTGATGCCAGAGGAAAAACCGGTGGATGTGATCTTCAAGTTTAGTCTACTGACCATGGTTTAGGTCAGAAGACTATCAAGACTATCAGAAGACTATCTTTTTAATCTGATTTGTGATGCCAGAAAAGTCAAGTTTACATTAATTGTGGTGTTGATGAATAAATAGGATGAAAGGTGGGGCAAATAGTAAATATTTGTGTAAAAAGATGTACAGCTAGCTGGTCCAAAGGCTTCAGGACAGCTGAAAGCAACTATCACACAAATGCCTTTATCCATTGTTTGTTTCTTTACATGGCGGCCTTGGTGTGGTTGGCTTCCTTCACTGTAATTGAAAGTGTTCAGACAATGTAGTGATTACTTGATCATCGAGGGCCCAGACTGGATTTTGGGGGACACACATTCAGAATGTGTGTTTTCATTCCCAGCCTAATAGCTGATAATGAGGGTTGGGTAATACTGAATGCCATAGTATTTTCAGCAGGAATGTATGTGACCAAGGCTTGGTGATTGATGAGCGGGTTGTGAGCCAATCATCCAGTTTTGTGAAATCCGTCTAGCGTCAACGAGTCAGGTTGGACTGTTGTGTATTTTCTCAAATGACCACAGTTGGGGGCAGAGCTAGCATGAGCAGGGGGCCAGGTAGGAACTTCAACATTTGCTCCTCACATTTTACCCATTCATCTTCAGTCATGATTAATGAGGGCAGAGAGCCAACCAGCAATCAGTAATATTAACAGTTACTGCAGGAGACAAAGAGAGCCGTCATGAAAGAGGAAACCCAGTAAGAAACAACCAGAGTATGGAGAGTGTCAGCTTTACTTGGCTCCAGCCCTGGAATGTGATTTCTGTATTTTCAGAAAGAGCCACATTAAAGTAGGTGGATGCGAACAAAAACCACCCACCAGGCAAAAGGGCAAGGCTATTTTTAGGTTAGAACCAAACCCCGATGAAGCTCATGAAACCATCTAGCAGAGGGGACGAAGAGGACAAGATACTGGGAGAGCAATGGAGGTGTGACAAGAGCAAACAGTTCCAACTTGAGTTAACCCTTGGATTCCCCTATCAGGTCACCAAATAGGAGGTTGGTCCCAGCAGCTGTGTGCTGGTTATGAAGGGCAGCTTTCTTTTATCAGTGTGTTGTGAATTACTTTCAGCTATCAGTCTTTTCCACTCAGACTCCTTCCTTAGCTTAATCCTCCTCTCTTACATCTCCTCAGGCTTTCAGATTGTGATGGAAACACCTCACCAGTGCTGTTCCTGAGTTTAGTTTCTGCCCCAAGATGTTTTTGAAGTGGCGTGTCTGATCAAGTCTGTTCTTTTCATTGAATCCATTGAAACTTGAGGCTTTAACTAAAACAAGAGGTCTGTTCATAGAAGTCTGTGAAGTTTGAGCAAACATATGATTAGCGTGAGGAAAGAATTGCTAGATTGTGTTACGTTAGGGTTGGATTAGTGTTTGGTGCGCAGACTGTTCATGGTGATACAAATGTGTCAATCACAGCATTTTGGGATCAAACTAGAGGAATCAAAGTCCAGTGCTGTAGTTTTTCTACATTTGCTTTGGTAATGAGGAGGCGTGTAGATGGTTAGCTACCTTTGAGGATCTAAATAGAATGTGTGAAGGTCGCTGGTCTTTTCACAGCAAGTGCTCAAATCATGCTGAACTAATGTTTCCACTGTCTGAGACGGAGCCTCCATCAATCATCTGTCCATCTCATCACATTCTATCTTCATTATGTGAAGCTGATTTTCCCCATTCAGCTCAATTCCCTTCTCCTCCCACCTGCTTGTATCCTGTTCCTCCACTCCAGGAACACTTACCTTGAAATCAACCACACTCTTATAGACAGAAGGCTAAGCTACGTTTAGCCAGGTTCTCCCTCAGGTGTCATTGTGATGGATCCCCATTGACTGTTTCCATGGAGGGACAGGGGCTCCTCTAGTTGGTCTTCCTCTCCTCCTCTCCCTCCCTCCCTCCTGTGATCACACCTGTATGTTTTCACAGCTGTGTGGTGTTGAGCTCTTTCTAAGCCTCCTGTCTCTGCTTATCGCTCCGACTTCCTCTTCGCTAATCGCCGCTGCTGGTGTGACTGCTCCACACACACTGGTACGAGCTGACTGAAACACAGATACACAAGCCGCTGACACGGACGCAGATCGCACTTTTTCCCCATTGGCCCTGAACACATTGTTGAAGCATGTTAAGGGTGCAAAAACACATGATAAACTGTGCCCATGTCCTGGCCTGGCTTGTAACCCTGGGATTAGAAGTTCACGACAAAATGATCCAAAGATGATCAAGTTGTGGCCTGGACATTGCTGACATCAGTAATTTTCTTAAAGAGAGCCGGTCTACATTTATTCCTCTGCCATCAAAGGCCACAACATGGGATTTATATTTTTCTATTATTGTGACATTTTTCTTTTCATGTTTGTTTGTTTTTTCTGTTTATTGGAACTAAAATATCATTTTGTAATTTATGATGACTCATGTTTCAGTATTCATCTGTTCTGAACTGTTTTCAAGCCTGGCATCCCCCCGAGACTCAGACCAGACTGTTCTGAGGAATGAGGAGGTTTTTCAATCTTCTTGTATTTTATCATGCTGTTGTATTGTTGTGTATTATTGTATGCAACACAAACCTCCCCAAAATATAATGATTGTTATTTTTCTTCATTGTTCCCATTATTTTGTTGGAGAGTGATCTTGATCCTAAAGATGTAAATTATTGTCAAGTCCATTAGTGTGCAGTGTAAAGACATTTTTTCCATCACAGGTAATGTACTGGTAAAAGACAAGAAGTAAGATTTTAGCTCTGGTTCATTTTTGTGTTTTTTTCCAATAGTAACAGCTTTTTGCATATTTTCCTACCACTATTGTAAGGACATGTTTAATGCTGTTTTAAAGCTTAGTATTTTATTTTTGTCCAACAGTTCCAATAGTTAGGTAGTAATAAACCTGTTTGTAAAGGTCTGCCAGTGTTTCTGCTCACTACGTGTATTCATATAAAGCCCAGTACTGTCTCTCATTGCTAATTAACATTGAAGTTTCCAGACGACATCCACTCACTTCACTTCCAGCCAACACTCTGTCCTTAGTGACCTGCCCTATGAAAGCTGGAAGAAAATGTAGAGCTCCCAAATTCCATCAAAAGCCAAAAAAACAGAACATCCCGTCTGGAGTCACACATCAGAGAGACGTGAACTGAAAGACGGAAGGAGCAGGAAGGAGAGAAAGTGTTACACAATGCATTATTTCTGGGATCACAATGAAAAACTGATTCTCTCACGTGTTAATTTGATGCTGGAAGCCTGTCAAGCTGCGTATGTGTGTGTGTGTTGGGTACCTCCTACCTACACATCGCTTGAATCACAGACCAGTGTGTGTGTGTGTGTGTGTGTGTCTGAAAACTTCATGCAGTTTCTCCCATTCCCCTTTCTCTGCTGAATCATATCTCTCTCCTCCATATTCTCCTCCTCGACTTACTTCCTTTCCTTACCCTGAAGAACCTTCTGCCTCTGTGTTAATGTTCAGCTTTGGCCGTCCAGAGCTAGTGAGACATTTTACCTTTTAACTTTCCTTGAAATCGGATTATAAATTATATATAAAATGTGGTTTAGTTGAAACCAACTAACCTTAACAGTAGGCTCTGCTTTAAAAACACTGCAACATAGATAGATAGATAGATAGATACTTTATTGCGTCCCTTTCCCCTTAAGGGATTAGAGAGTGTGTAGAGATGTTTTGTTTTTCGTTATATACTTTGTGTTGTACTGCCTGTGTTGCACTGCCTGTTGCACCGTGGGGCTGAGAGGACTGCAATTTCATCTGTGCTGTATGTCGTGCATATATACGGTACATTTGACATTAAAGTTGACTTTGACTTTTTGACTTTGAACATTGAGGCGATAATACGTCATACAGAAATCTGAAGCGTAAGATCTATGATTTTATAAGTGAATTTGATTCCCAGCATTTAAACGTCTTTATCCAATGTGAGTTGAATTTGGCGCTGCTCACTCGTATTGACACCTGATGTTATGTTAAGTACACAAACGGCTTGACATGGCTGAGTCATCCACCAGGAATGGGTACTTATCTGATTGGCTGGTGCAGCCTTTCCGTTGAAGATGCATTGAGGAGAAAGTCACTTCAGGTTCTATCCAGACGATCCCCTTCCTGCTGTTTTTTTGTCTTGTTTTCGGTACACATGTCTTCAACTTCTCTCACTCTCTTGCTGTCCTCAGCTGCTGATTCCTTGTGTGACATGATGAGGTCAGACACATCAGCCCTGTACATACTCTGCATTGACATATAATCTAATTCTAGCAAGTTGGCCACTGTATTTAAAAAAAAAAAAAAGATGACTTGGTTTTCCATACACTGTAATTCCTTTTTTTAAATTAGTACTATCTAATTATTGCGAGGCGCTTTGAGGGAGCCTGTCAGCTGAACAATCAAAATGTAAAAATGTACATTTTTAGGACGGTGAGGTCCAAAGGAAGAAGAATTCAGCCACAGGAGACGAATCAGTTGCTGGCGGCCGAAGAGCTGGACTTGCTTTGCTATTCCACCAGGGCGGACATTATTTGAGCTGGCACGCACAGGCTTGGCCACGATAAACAGCAAAACGTAGAGCGGCATCCAAGCACCATAATCAGGATCACAGACAAACTGGCAGACTGGTCATTATAAGATACTCAGGGAGCTTTTTCTCTGACTCTGACAGGTCTGCTGGAGAACAGAGAACCGTCTTTCATTAAAAGACATTTCCATGCATATTTTTTGTGTCAGGTCTGAGTCCTGCTCCTGATCTTTGTTGTAAACTGGGATGGGATAACAGTAAAGTATGCACTGTAAAGCAGTGCATACATATTTATAGTATCCTAAATATGACAGAAACAATTCACCATTAATGCAATATAGATTTAGATTTTTAAATTATTTCCATCATTTAATCTGGTGACCAAACTGATAATTTTCCTGTCAAACAATGTTTCCAGCCTTCCAGGAAGGAATATGGAGTCAAGGGCCAAACCACCAATGCACACGCATGTACACACAAGCACACACACACACACACACACACACACACACACACACACACATGCACGCACGATGCAAGCAATAATGAGTTTTATGGCTGAAAGATTTCTGCATTTTAAATGCAACCATGTCGTCCTTTAACTGTCCACAATGAGATAACAGAAAGCACACATGGACACGGTGCAGTGCTTCCTCACACAGCCCTGCTGGGGTAAGGTCATTCAAATCACCCCCTGCCTACCTTTAGTTAGGGGGAGGGGAAAAACAGAAATTTCTGTGTATGTGGCAGAAATGTAAATAAGAGGGGGAAGAGAGGCAGGCATCAGAATTACTTTCTAATTTGCTGTTGGCTCATTACTGAAGACACACACACACACACACACATACACACACACACACACACACACACACACACACACACACACACACACATAGTCCCATGACTAGATAAGAAATGAGTTACATAACCAGTGAACCAGAATATAAGCTATAATCACCATTAAACATGCAGTGGGATGAACCACATGTATGATGTCTTTTTTCCAAATGAGAATAGTTAATGAATTCCATGCTGATCCCAAATCATCTCCCTCCTAATGAGTTTGCCCCCATTGGGGGCCTGATGGGAAACATCATTAAGTACAGCTCTGAATTTATAGCAGTGGTCTCAAACCCAGAACATTTCTTGCTGTGAGTGAGTTCTCTCCGGGTTCTCCGGCTTCCTCCCCCCTCCAGAATAATGCAGCTTAGGTGGACTGGTCTACGCTAAACTGTTCGTAGGTGTGTGTGTGTGTGTGTGGTTGTTTGTCGTTTGTTTGGCCCTGCAATTGCATGGTGTCTCATCCAGGGTGTACCCCATGTTTGGCTGGTAGACAGCGAGGATAGGCTCCAGGCCCCCAAGGTGGATAAGTGGCTGTTGACGAGCCGATTGTGAAAAAATGAATGGATATGTCTTCTTTTCTGTTCCCCTGTCCTATGTTTGAAGATTACGGTCCGTTAAACACAAGCCTAGAGGGATTTTTTCTTGTGTATGAGTAATGTGATTATCTGTAAACTGGAACATCTGTGCCAATGAATAACTTCCTGTTAAGTAAGCGTAAACAAAATACAAAAACATGAAATGCAACTGGTTTGAGGCCGACAGCCTGGCTGAGACGGTGGCCAAAGGTGTGAGGTGATGAAGAGGATGGAGATGGTGCCAAGCAGACCTTGGAATAAGAACAAATGCATTGCCTTAGTCCTGAAATAATGATGATACTGATAATATATTGTCTGTGTTACATTCAATTCATGACTGGCAAAAAAAAGTGAATTGTAGGTGTGAACTCCTTCATTTTTTCTAGTTGAACTTCCTAAAACCATTAAAATCCCACCCTGCGGGTCCCAGAGAGATAAAAATACACAAGAGCCGCTGAGCTGGAGCTCCTTTCCTTCCTTGTGTTCTCTTAACAGTACATCAGCTGAGGGCAGACCTACTTCCTGCAGGTCCCACCGGACAGCCTGTAGCTTTAGGCCACCAAGCTGGGGCTCCCAACACCTCAGCAGGCCGGTGAGAACCAATAAGTTGGACCCAAGAGACCAGGTGGTTGTAACAAGGATGGTCACAGCTTGCAGAGCTTTCCAAATCGTGTGTACGATTTCCTGCTTCTGCCTCATCACTGAGCTCTACTTCTCTATTATCTCTCTGGAAAGGTCCTTTCCAATAGCTTCACTGAACTTGTAAAACTTTTTTGAAATTTTTTTTATGACTACCAGACATCTGCTCATCTTCATTTCATCCTGCATGCATACTCTGTAGCATCATCCACTGCCGGAGTGTTCCGGCACACACACTTTTACATTATATTACCTTTTTGAACCACTGACAGAAGTGTTGTAAGAGTATGTCAAATCTCACATTAAATAGCAAGAGACATGCTCTTAATTTAAAAAGCTTTTTTTTTCTTCTGATATACAAACTGATCCTTCACAGGCAGCTTTCACTTAGGGGAGGTGTTGCTTCGTGAGGAAGATATTCTACTGTATCCATAACTGTTTTTATACTTTACTGTATTGAAAAAAGTGAAAGTAGTTGAATTAGTACATCTAATTGGAACATCCATAATTCACAATCCTAATTATTGCTTTTTCAATAATGTGTATTGTAATACTTAATAAGATTGACTGATTTGAGTACTTTTTTATTGAATGTGTGTGCATATGGAGTATCGTGCTTTTCAGCTATAACCGGTCCATCTTTGCAGAGATCGTCCGTTGGTTTGCCTGCAGAGATGAGTACGACCGAAAGCAAGACATAAGGAAACAGATTTAACTCTCGTTCATGGCTGTAGGCATGCTGCCAGACCGAATCAGCTCAGGTAAACAAAATTAGTGGCAACATAATGCCTGTAAAGGATGCCATTTGGAAAATTGTTGTATGGGATGGAATAGAGGAAGAATGGGAAACCAAAATGATTGCAGTGGAACAAAAAGGTCATACCAGGATAGTAACATTCCTGATCATGTGAACGCACTCTGTGACCTTCGCCATCCCAGTCTGTGACCACAGCCGTTTGTCCTTACATCAGCCTTTAAGAGGTGGCTATTACCATAATGAGTAGGATTGCACTAAACCCATTTCTGCAAATATTCGGAAGCCTATCACCAGAGGGTTTGGGCCCGTAGCATTCTTTCTTCTTATCCACATGCCCGCCCGCCCAAAACCCTCTTCTGGGCAATTAGGCCCATTTCACAGTGGCTGTGCACAGTGGCTCCAGCGAGTATTAGGCCATGCAGATTGAGATGGTTTCCCACCAACACCACAACCAACCCTTATCCAAACCTGGCCTTTCTCAATGCTTGACCTCACATTAAAGTGGGCATGCAAAGAATATGTCTTGTAGCACATTAAAAAAGCAGCAATTTAAAACAAAGAAACCCAGAAGAGGGAATAAAAAAAAAATCAGCCTGGGCATTAAACTAAAGCAGTTTTGTCAGTTTTTAACTTGAAGCTCTGCTTGATGACAATCTGTATTATTCAGATGAATTAATTTGTCACTCATTATATTATGTTGCTATTTTAATTCTGATTGACGGGTCTTGTTTCTGCCAGATCTCCTTTTACACCTTCCTTCCTCACTCTTCTGCTTCTCTGTAATTGGACTGTTCTTAATTTCTCACCAATGTGGAGTTGGTTTCCTGTCGCTGTGCAGAAACCGCAGAGAGGCTAATGCCTCAATCTGTGAGCTGCATAATTGGTTTGTGCATCTGACATTCGAGATGCTCAATAAGGGCAGCAAAATACTCCTTTTCTACTTTTTCTTCTTGTCCTGTTTGTAGTAATTTCACGGTTCAGCGGTTGTTGGTGGGATGCTGCGGCCTGTGTTATTTGCCACTGTGTTATGTTAGGTCATCATTTTCTTCTTCTGTTAGACAATCACATGAGAGTGGGCTCATTTAAATTCCTTCAATCTAATGAGAGAAGAGACCAAGTCAACCCAATCTCCCGTTTCACTTAAACCTGTACAAGAATCTTTCTGACACTACAGGAGCTCTGGATCCTGCCTTCAATGCTGAAGATGGATTATATTAAGTTGACAAATATCTGCTGGTTATTTTATTTTTTTCAATTATGGGAGGTTGATCAACTCCCTGCATTTACTACATGCGTACAGGCCTCTTGTGTGTGTGTGGGGTTGTTTCAGGGGCCTGTACACACACAAATATGCATGTCTACTAATATAATTTAAAAAAAACCATGATTGAACATAATAATTTCCCCAAGACTGACATTAAAGTTTTATGTAAATAGGTTAACTTTTAGAGTATTCGCTTTAGACCCCAAGAAAGTTACGGAGAAAAGAGGAAAAGTTTTTTTTGTCCATACAAACAAAGCAACAGATAATAGAAAAGCATGAAAAAGGGATGCGTTTGGTTGATCTCGCCAAAGAATATGGCGGTAATGCATCTACAATCACCACGTTATTAAAACAAAAGGAAGTTTAAGGAGTTTAAGGCATCGTGTGGGTGGTTGGAGAAGGTCAAAAGGAGGACTGGAATTCACTCTGTTGTTCAGCATCGTGCGATAGGAGTGCATGAACCAAAGAGGGCAAAAACAATGAGGGCAGCAGTTAAAAGGTAAATGACCGTCATTATTATTCTTCTATTCTTTGTTTTTTACGTTATGCACAACTCTCATTTATTGTGTAATAATCTAATCGTAACATGTATTTATTACATGTTTTGATGCATTTTTATGCTTTCTAAAAAATTATGTCGGAATGTTTTGGGGGCTTGGAACGGACATCTCTTAGCACATGCATAAATGCAGAGAGCCACATCAAATCTAATTGAATTTTAAGTTCGTACAGATCAAGACTTAAAGGCCAAAAAATCAGTAGTCAATAGTCACTCAAGGTTGGTGATGTGAACCCTACCAAATAGGATCTAAAGGGGTGATGGTTGGAACAGGTGGTGCTGAATCAACGTCTGTGGAAGAGGGAACCAGCAGGACAGAGCAGGGGGTGATGACGTGTTATGTTAGGGACCAGCTGGGAGATTTAAAGTTACCAGTAAACTCCACAGGATAAATGAATTTGAAACCTTAAAACTGTAAGGGGTCTGTATCTGTCAGCCCTGTCATCCTGCCTCTTTGTGTGACCTCTCACAGGATAAATGATCCTACGATTCAAGGCTAGATTCATCTGGCTGAGGCTGATTTGTGTCACTCTATTCTGAACCATACCTGATCTGCTTGTATCTGTTTTTCCATTCTTTTGTTCCTACACTCTTCCTGTACCACTAACTCTCCCCCTTCCTTTATTAGGTGTGCAGAGTACAAGTTAAAGTGTGTGTACTATATTAGGCCACACTGCTGTCTCTGAGCTCTGTGGTATTTGTTCTGACAGGTGCTGTGACGTTATTTGTTTGGGTGGAAAAATGGAGCTCAGCACAGCAGTAGAGCAACCACTGGACCCGACCACCACTTAGTTTCAATGTTTCCTCTTGACAAAGTCACCTCCCAACAGCCTGCACTCCCAACTACCCTCCATTAACTTCCAGATTTAGAGGAAAGCCTGAGAGGAGAACCTGCTGGACCCTCCATGTGAACATAAAATTGCCAGCAAGCTTGAGTCAGACAGCTAGCAGTCCGATAATGGTTTCTTCAGGCTACATGGAATCCAAACCTGTAGTTAAGGTTAGGCCACGAATGATCCTGATGGAAAATACTATAGTAATATCTGTGTGCATCATTATGTGTGCATACTTGTCAACTTATCTCTCCTGAACTTATTATTGAAAATGTCTTACCAGGAAGAACTGTACTTCCCGGAAAACTTGTCCCAGTAACACACCACTGTTCCCCTTGATAAATAGAGAAAGACAGCAGTGGTAGACCCACCAGAGGAGAAAGACTGAGGCTGGATTTTATGCTGTGTTTCTACTCCAGGCTGGTCTTAATAGGTCTAGATATTGTCCGGATTCTTAGAGGGTTTGGGAAAAGTCTCTGAACCAGAACAGGTAGATGGATATCACTGGTGCATCTGACAGCGTCTCAAAGATTTACAGACATGGGTTGAAATAACACAGACATGCATGTTTGGCCAGCTTGAGTCAGGATTCCTTTAGTCTTATTGTATATAGGGACAGTTTTGAGAAAAAACAATACCTTCTTTGCTATCCCACACTGGTCATGGTACAGGGCTTCCAAAATTTCAACACATAGATCGAGAATGTGTGTTTCCTTGACTCTGCTCGTAAGAAGTGTGAAGTGATCTGAACAATGCAGTTTGACTGGGGTTGGTGATGATGAGGGAGCATGTGCATCCGTTCTCTTGAAAGAATGGAAGAGTGATTTGTTCCCTCAGTTCGGCCCTACAGGCATATCAATCACTCTGCAAGTGAACAACACTTTCTAATGCTGCAGTGTTGTTTTTACTGCAGTAAGCATGAAGTTTATTGGCATGGCAATATAACATTTATTACAGGCAGCTGTTAAATGTGAGATGACTGCATCTAAAACATCTGCTTCCAAGTAGCTATATTATTTTCTATTCTTTCTGCTAAGCTAATGGCTGCAGTGACATGTTGAGTGAACAGGTATGCAAGTGGTACTGAACTAATATCTCATTTTTGGTAAGAAAGCAAATAATTGTTTCTCCAGAGGTAAAACTGGTACAGTTCATACCTCTAGTGTTAATGTCTACATCTTAATACCATCAATTTATAAAGGCGTTTGGACTTTGTATTGATTAGTACACGATTGCACAGATTGCACATTACCTTAGTTTCCTATGGTATACAGCTCCCTGCATGAACTCTTTTTTCACCTGGTTAAAAGATAAAACAGTTTGAACTCTTGATAGAAGTCACATTTTACTTTTCATAAATAACATTTGACTGTCAGGTTGCACATGCAAACCCCACTGTACATGTGCAGCATGCTGCCTTTCTGCTCATTTGAGGCAGTTTTGAACTTTATTTTGACATTCTCTGATAATAAGCTACGTTGCTTCCGTTGGCGGTAAAACGAGTGGATAAACCTTCTGCAAAGGCTGGAAAACTGAAGGTAGTGAAGATGGTTTTTGCATTATTTGTAAAAACCTCCAGGGGTGACACCAATGATTAAAAAAACAAAAGAAAACATAGTTTTAAGACTAGTTTCAAGTTTTAATATAGTGTATGATCATTTTGTGAATTGTAGTCTTGTTTAGTGTAAAATAGATGATAGAGCCCAGTATACTTGAGGTTATTGCTATTGGCATCCATAAGTTCGTACTACAGTGTTTCCTTGTTTTCTCTTTCTGCTCTAATCAGAATATCTGGAGCAGTTCCACCTTCTTTAAAGTAACATGAAGGTGACAGGGTTACATTACCATAGTCCACAAATCCAATGGATAACATCACAGTGGTACGTTCCACTAATTTAAATTCCTTTTTCTCTATAAAGACTTTCTTCACACTCTGCCAAAAGTTCAGCTTTTCCTGGTTACATTATGCAGCAACAAGCTCTCTGTCCTGTCAGCTGCAGCCATTTTCACAGCAGAGCAATATTTAATTTAGCTCAGTGTTATGGTTTACCGGCACAAGTCTGCAATATGTTATAACACTGCTCACAATCCTGCAGCAAGTGTAAAGTCTAGCCACCGTGCTCCAGGGCATACACACTCAAACACTTCCACACATTCTGCAGACTGGATGCTGATCCAAACACAGTAGTAGAAGGGGGAGAGGGGGGCATAGATCTGAGTCGTCCATGCCTTTTATAGCCCTGTGCCCACGCGCCAGTGCCCACCCACTGATGAGTGTTAGAACTGCCAGCATCACACATCATGGCCTGTGGTGGCCCTAGAGAATGAGATTAACTCCCTTGACCGGACTGTCTGGGCTTGGCAGCATGTGGCAGTCAGCGTGGGCACAGAGCAGGGCAAAGAAGACCTTAATTGGACAATGTGCTTTAGGGGGAGGAGGGTTTACTGACTGACTGGCTGGCTGGTTGGCTGTTGGCCTCTCCCAGCCTCTGTTTGGTTTTCATCACAATGATTTTAGCAAGAGAAATGGGTTTCATGCTCTGGGCTCTCAGCACTGAGCCACATGTTCAGCTCTTTCATAAAGTCTGAAGGCAGCCAGAGAGTTTTAGACTCCATCGTCACTGTACTCAGACAGTGTGGTGGTTAGATTGAGTAAATCATGTCTGCACTGGAGTGTGTATGCTCTTTCACTTCTATCCTGAAATCCTTTAAAGGTTTTGAAATCGTGATCATATTCAATTCAGTGTGAAGTAAGGACAGACTGGACAATCCAGACACTGTTAGGTAACGGTAACATGTGATGTAATGTACTGACCTCCATCACCTCTGAGAAGCTGTGCGTTACAGGAAGTGCTTTCTTTCATCCTCTCACTAGATTTCAGGAAGGATCTAACTTGTGAGTTACCATTGGTGAGGTAACTTGTTTCACAGTAAAATGCGGAAAAATGATTATTTTTTTAGCATCTGTGATTTATCTATTCATTACTAACTAAAGTCTGTTTTGTGTTCATTTAATTTCACCAGTCTATTCTGGCCAATTACGACCTGAGCCAGCCGACTGCACCCTCAGATATGTCTTCCCTGAATAGGACTCCTTAACTCCCAGGGTAATCAAGGTCTAAACTCTGTCAGAGCCAAACTGACAGATCTGCACATGGCGATTTATGTTTCGACTGTTTGTCTGGAGGCGAGCGGCCAATGAATGGAAGTAGGAAGGAATTATAAATTTTGGGCAGTTCTGCTGCTTGCTCTTTCCTCCCCACTTTGATTTACTGCTGCTGCTACAAGACAAGAAAAAAGGCTGTTTCTATGAGGTATGATTTCAAAGTCCATTTACCCCCTTAATCACATTGTGGTGCCACTAACTTTACTGCAAGTGGCTTTTGTATTGAAGCGCTGCTGGATCAGTATAAAGTGTCTATGCTGACTGGTGCCAGTGGTAATCTAATGAAGCGTTCTGCACATAAGTGTTGGGACATTGTAGCAGCAGCAGCTGCTAAATCAAGTACCCTTCTGCTGTGTCACTGTGTCTAGAGGGCCTTTTCAGTGCTAGCCCACCACAAGGCTCAGAGAATAGCTTCACAATACTCATTGTTGGTTTGCCTATGACTAATTACTGGCATCCACAGAAAGACTGCCATTTGGGTTTATGCTACAAGAGGTCATTAACATCTAGTAAATGGCAATCAGGAGCTTCTGCATGTCCTAGTCATTGAAGTTGTAGGTGGGACAGTGCTGCCTGGTTCTCACAGCACGAGTCCTCAATGTGATACCTCATCACATGACAGATATCCCCACAGCCTGAAGCCTGTCAGTCCGTCCTTCTTTGTTTGACATAAACTCAGAATGAAAGTTAGAGCTGTCACTGGGGCAGAAAAAGAAATGAATAACCTCATTTCAAAAACCCATACCTGATCCGACTCCTGAAGCTGTACTTTCTTTCCTTATTAGTTTCTTTGCCTGGTAAATCGAGCCTCAGTCAAGTACGGCCTTTGTCTGTTCCAAATCCACATGGACTTCAGCTTCCATCCTCCACATCCCGTCCACCTGTTGTCAATGGGAGACTCTGTTAAGTTGGTTGATCTTCACTCTTTGTCTCAGATCGCTGCAGATTACAGACCAGTTTAACGTAAGCTTTTGTTGACAGCATTTAGTAATTTTCAGTTTCTAAAATTAACAGAAAATGTTTGAAAATGGATTTAAACCTTATTTATCACAAGTCTGCACACTGACTAAATTCTGGTGACATTTCTGTTCTCATTCACATTATGTTCATAGTGTTGTGATTTCTGTTGATATCAGTTTTCTGTTGATATCAGAATTTGGAGATTGTACCGTCCTTTGTAGAATACAAACATTTTCTTTTCCACTAATGGATTTCCAAGTTCTCCACTTAACTGTGAAAGAATTCCTTTATAACAAGGATCCAAACAAGACGGAGCTACATGCAGCTCTCAGCGGCGTCATCAGACGCATTGAGGACAGAAAACACTCTAGTGTGTAAACACACTTCCTGGACCACACACACACACACACACACACACGTACACGCACGCATGCACGTACACACACACACACACACACACATGCACTCATTTACAAAGACTGCTCAAGGCGGCATTGGTGCATTTTTTTTCCTACCTCACGATTGGGGGTCTATTTTGTTCCATCCCCTGTCATGGCTGCAGGGCTGGTAACGTATGAGAGGGACACCTGTCTAAATGAGAAAGACAGATGGGGGTGTGATGTTCCTACAATGCTTCAATGTACTCCAAAGCAGCTGTAGCAGTTAGAAGCTCAGTCAACACAGGAGATGACTCTCCAGCTGGGGAGGCAGCAGGACGTCAGTGAGCTCCTTATCCTAAAAACACACGACGAGATCACCCAGCATGTGGGGGACGATGTGACACTGATTAGGGTTGTTTCACTGTTTCTCAAAGAACAAGCAATGGGGTGGCAAAGGGAAATGTTACACGCACATGCACACGCACACACATGCACACATGTAAGCACACACATCACTCATAACTGCATAGCCAATCACTTGGCTATGCAGTTATGTGTTTGCAATTCTCTCCGAGAATTGCAAACACACTTTACACAAGGCGTTATCAAATCTGCACCATGAGAAACTTCTATGAGGATAGAAGCCGTTTGACATAACAGGAGAAGAGAGGCCTGATATGAACTGTTATCTGAGGGTCTACCAAGGTTGAAATCACTGGGCACAAGGTTCAAGCTATGAGAGAAAAATACTAGTCTTCTTTCTGACCCACTGTCTGAATTGGTGTAATGTTATTTTCCTTGACTTTCTATAATCTCACGGGTTGCTAATTGTCCTACTTTTATTTATGAAAATTCATTGTTATTATTATTATTATTATTATTACTATTATTATTGTTATTATTATTACTATTATTATTATTATTGTTATTATTATTATTATTACTATTATTATTACTATTATTATTATTATTATTATTGGCTAAGGGCTTGTAGTTAGTCTCTGAGCAGGAATTTACCTTCCTGGAACTCAGCGTCACTTCAGCTGGAAACCCTGCTTCAGACGATTTAGCTGATTGATTTGATTGGTTTTAGTAGCTGTCAAATTGTAATTGTTGTTTGTATTTGGTAACAATGATTCACCTTATTTAATACTAACCAGCGATCGCTACTAACAGATACTGTCCATTTTCTTATCTGGTTGAATTGTTTTTTTGTTTGTTTGTTTTTGTTTGGAGAGATATAAAAAAAAGGTCCATTCACATGTCAAAATGCAATTGGCTTGAATTTGAATTTTCACTTATTTTCTCAGTTACAAATTTTGCTATTCTGTTCTGTCATTTTAAGCATTTTGGATCTAAATCTTGCCTCACATTGCTCGTCAAAAGCTACTCACAATGGACCACAGTTCTAAAACATGCCCACAGCAAATGAGCGGAAACCTCAAAACATCAAAACATTGTCACTAAAATGCTCCTATAATATAAATATTGGTTTTACAGCAGCATATTCTCTGAGAGAGCATTTAAACCACAAACCCTCAATTAAGACCCATAGTTGTCATTAACTATACATGTCTAATTTGGGGGAATAAAGATTCTTTTCACTCAAATACGCTGCTGCCTATTGAATGAGCGCTGGACCCTGAAGCCCCGTCTGGGTCGACGTGGTCCTCAGTCAACAGGATGTACAGCCGACACGTTCGTGTCTGATGGGGGGAACTCCCACCGCAGACACCGTATTGTCACGCACATAAACAGTCATGAAGACACACATCCTGCTGAGCTGTGGAGGAGGACCTGGATCTTTCAGAAAAACCTGTGAATTGTTGATGTGTTGGTCATAGTGTACCAATTAGATGACTGTCCTCACTCTCCTCTCCCCCTCTTCATAGCACCGTAAATCAGAACAGAGCAGAGACGCCCGCCAGCTGCTTCCCCTCCCAAACTTATGCAATGACTGCGTGTAGTTTACAAGACAGCGAGCGGAGGCTGTGTTTAAGGCCTCTTTAACAAGCTCGTGCTGTAGAGTATACTGTAAGCGTAATGAGACGTTGCACGGTGGATGTGTTTTTGCCGTGCCAGTGTGAGAGTCTTCACACGAGTGGACATGCACACGGTTATGGTTCTCACACCTGGATGTGTTGACAGCATGCCAACTCCCAGGGGTACTTCTGAAGGTAGTTGGGCAGCTTTTACCCCCGTCTTCAGACTCTCAGACAGCGTTAAACCGGATGTAATATGAGCATCAGCGCTAATGAGGGCAAGACGCAGCTACCCCAGGCCAGCCACAGATGACACCAATATGTGTTTATCAGATGAGCAAACAGTAAAGTTTGCCTGTTTACAGCCCAGGGAACAAGGTTATGAGATGTGCACCTCAGCAAGCATTTGAAAGTAATGAGGCTTAATCTAGCATCTAAAATTTTTTAAAATAAAACCACTTGTCTGTTGTTTGGGAAGAACTTATGAGGTTCAAACAGGCAGCGTTTGTCGACATCATAAAGGTGTTGGCTTTGGTGAAAGTATATTAGATTCTCTGATCGATGCACCAACACTTTCTATGTGTTCTATCAGCTCTGTCTCATTGAATCGAGTCTAGAAGTGCACATATGTTGTCATTCTTAAACCTCCATAATAAACCCTGTTTCCACTCTATGAATGTGGCAAAATGAACGTGTCCCTGTTGGAATGAAGACGCTCAAGGTGCTGAGAGGACTGTAGAGACAGGCTTCCTGCAGGGGGGGCGGAGAGTTTCCTGCAGTCTATGTTCAGGGGAACTGAATGACCATGACCCTTGGCATGAGTTTGTCTTCATGTTGTCTTGTTGTGGTGTCTGATTTCTCAAGCAGTTAGCAACACAGATCATCAGTTTTCCCTTTGTAATTACTATAGTTATCATAATGCCTTTTGGGTCAGGTGGAGAGGAAACTGCCTTTAGTCATAATGAAGAGATTGGAAACGCTGCACCAACCAGAGGATGAAAATGTTACTCACAGAATGAATGACAGATAACATTCCATGGTTATCAGACTAAAAATGAAAAGTTAATATTTAAATCAGAAATATGCTTGACCATCCCATTGCTGCTTTTCACTGTAACTGTAGCCTGTTTGAGAAATCAGTGTGTGTGTGTATATATATATATATATATATATATATACACACACACACACAGAACAATACTAGCATAAAAAGCAGGTACAAATGGAATGATGTTTAAAAAAAACAGCAGCTGGATGGTGTTGATGAGAGCCAATTGTTGTTTTTGGTTCCTTCCTACATCAAGAGTGGACAGGCCCTCCGACAGGCCCTCCATTGTTCGGCACTCTAGCACAGCTTTGGGACAATACTTCACCTTCCCTTTTGCCTCTTGTTTGGAAGAATTAAATTCAGAACTTCCAGACTTTATCAACTCCAGCTGTGGAATTGAAGATTCTCCTTGGACACAAGTCTCTCACAAGAGGGGAAACAGACAATGTGTGGATGAGAGGAAGACAGTGAATGTGAGGGTGAAGGAATGCGATGGTCATAAATGGGATTGATTTACTCAGATTCCCTCTGAAGGAATGGAGGTAATGGGCTTTTGTGAGCTGTCAGCTGTGATTGTGTTCTTTACTGTGACAGAAGGAACGAGTGGAGACAAAGTGATGATTCTGTAATGGAAGGGTGAACTGAATTAATGGGCGGCTGTGTCTTAGATGGTAGAGTGGTTTGTCCAATAACCTCAAGGTTCAAATCCCGCTCCCAGACAATCCCCGTTGTATCCCTGGGGGAGAAACTTCACCCACCTTGCGCTGGTGTGTGAATGTCAATATTTGTTTGGCGGTGGTCTGAGAGAGTTTACCCCGCAGCAGCTATGACTACAGATGTAGTTTACCACCACTGGTGTGATTGTGGAGTGAATGAATAACGGTTTCAGTGTAAAGTGCTTTGAGTGCTTAGAAAGGCACTATATAAATCCAATTTATTATTATTACTGTATTATTATTACTGTCGACCTGTAAGAATTAAAATGTCATCCAAGATGGCAGAATGTCTTCACATAAAATGATGATTTGAAAAAGTGGATCACTGTCATGTGACTAGTTTTGAAGCTGCTTTCTCCTTAGCCTGTCTTTGTGGTCATCTGTGTCATTGTACAGCACTTGTATTCTGTTTTTATTCTTTACAACGGGATGAAAATTCAAACCAATATCACTGATTGTCTTGACATTCCCAATTTTGGTGCCAAACTCTCCAAGGTTGGATCCCAGCAGTAATGCATTACTGAAATTGGAAGAGGAGGAACAGAGAGGCAGAGCCTTACACGAAAGAATCAGATCCCAGGAAGGATTCAGAAAATCTACAGTGGAGAAGTGTTAATAAACTCTGCAAAGGCTGTGATGTCACTGTGTTCAATACCAGGTGAGAATCAACTTGATTAAAGAGGAGAACCAATGTCTTTCATTCAGGAATGATTAGAGCAGACAATCATTTTGAAGAGAACATTTACTGGGTGGATGAACGCAAATGACTGATTTTATTTCCATTACAATTCAGAGGAAAATTTATTCAGACAATATTTATATAATGTCTGCATTAACTTGCTAATCTGCAGTAACAAAGTAGTTCATTTTGCAAATAAAGTATAATGAATGAAATGATAAATATTAATACCTCATTTTTTCTATGTGAAGATTTCAAACTCATGTGGGGAGCAAAGAGCGCTTTCCTATGATATTCCACTGTTTTTTGGTCGTTAGCATGTTGTTTGCACGGCCGACCGACCGCGGAGAAGTCACAGGTTGACTGGATAGCAGGAATTCATGTGTGAATCCTGAACCACAGACGCAGGATGAAAGTGAACGCGTGTTTATGTGCTTCCCAGGTCACGCTTGATGCATGTTAATGCCACCGGCCTGTGTTCACTGAGCCGCCGTGCATGCCTCCATACTCTCAGGCCCGTCTTTGTTGTGCATGTGCCGCCGCGAGTGTGTTTGTTTTATTTTCCATGTTGTCTGACATGTGGTTGACTGATAGCATTCAGAGCGCTGACACAGCGAGCCAGGTGTGTGAAAATCTAACCGGCCACGCTGGGGGATGTGTTTTAGAGTGTGTGTGCACGCTGGGAGGGTGGAAGGTGTGTGTGACCTCTCTTATCTCCAGCACCCCGGTGTATTTGTTTTCACAGCCAAAGCACCACCCCGTCACATGACTGAGGATGGTATCTTTCATATAAACTCCCCACACACACATGAACTGGGGGAAGGTTACCAATCATCCACCCTCTGCATGGAACAGATAACAAACACACAGCATCAATGATTCCATAAGCCAGAAATACCTTTAACTTTTGCTGCCTTAGCCACCGTGAGACTCGTTTTCCAGCAACCGCTAACCTACGGGAGATTGACGTGAACATGACAAAGTGGCATCCGATTCAATCAGGGAGGAATCCATTGTGATTGGATGCATATTAAGCAGAAACCCGAGGCCGTACTTTAGCACAGATAAGAGTATTTCACTGAAGGAGAACTTATCAAACCCAATCACACACGGCGCTGACTGATGCTGCTAAAAGCTGCCTGTGGAGAGGAGCACTTAGCAAGCGTAGGGTACTAAAACGACGCTCTAGGTGAATGCAGATGTCGGTGTGGGTGACCTCGCTTTCATCTATGCCTGCTTGACCCCCACGTCCACCTTCAGCTGGAGCGCATCCCTTCCCACCATGCATTTAGTGGTAGTTTTACCACAAGCCAAGACTGGTGAAGTTTTTGCAGTCACAGGATCTTTAAGTGTGGTGAAATCTCTGTGCGAAAATAAGATACTTACAAAGATTGTTTTTGGAAGAAAAAAAAAAAAAAGATTTCAAAATAGGATTTGAGCAACTATTGTTGTTTGGTTTCGTGAAGACTTCCATCATTTGTCACTGTCAGGACAGCTCACTGATGGTTTGATTAAACTGACTCATACAGACTCAGAGAGCAGAGATATGTGTTGACTATGGCAGAGCCTCTCATGCATGGTTCAGAATCTTGGTTCTCCATGGAAACCAAACAGCTTCTTTTGTCGATTAAATCGGATTCTTTGTATATTCTTGATCATATGCTGTTTGGTTGTTTTGGTCTCTTTTCTGGAATTGGCTTTTTTTTCCCCAATTGTGATTCGTTTTTCAGCTGAACCTTAGACTGAAATGGTCACAGACTTCCTAGAAATGACTGTAATTGTAGCTGGTCAGTAGTTTTGGGTCCGTCTACCTTTATATTGAAATGTTACTCGTTTCAGCTGAGAAATTCAACAAACTAAATAAATGAATGTCATATTTTCTGCTATCTTCGTCAAACGATTCTAAAGCTCGCACTGCTCTCCACACATTTCAACCATGACACAGTTGGCTGTTGCAATATTTTCAGAGATGTGATCGACCGTGACAGCTCAGCATAATGGTGCTGATCTGCACAACGTTTTGCAAATGGAAACTTGAACTAAAAATCTTTGTTGATGTTGACTTTGGAGTGTTCCACTGTTGAAAAGGAAGTTTCAGCATTCTATTACAACAGCAGGCTTTACCTGCACGTTTCAAAAACGAGTATATGAAATACAAAAAAGATTAACTTTATTATGGAAAAAATAATTTTAAGCTATTAAATTTCTAAAACTTGATTATTGATTAAAAGTATCCAGAGCCAATGTTTGTCATTTTGGCTCGTACCAGGTGTCACCATTCCCCACCCAAAAAAACATCATGTCTGCAGCATAAGGAGTTTTTCTCCATAAACCAAAGAAAAATTGAGGAAGGGAGGTTTTCTTTAGATCTGTCTGAGACAGCGTCGCAGTGTGAGCTCAGTGTTGACTCGGCAACCCTGCAATGGAACCTTGTCGGATTTGGGATTCCCGACAGTTCGAGGCGGTCCTGAGAAGTTTGGATGCCCGCCAAGTGTGCTGCGATTCGTGCGGCTCAGCAGGCAAGCAGCAGTCAAAGTTGTACAAAAGCCATTCATTCACGTGTAATCCTGTTGTTTTAGGCTCGTCATGATAGCTCCCGGTTCATGATTGAAAACATGCTGGAGTAGCCCTGCTATTCTGGGCTGCGAGAGGCAGCATCCCTATTAAGGCAATTGACTTTCAGGGGAAGTGAGGCAGTGCAAAAGTGAGTAAAAGAGGAAGTGGTGGTGTGCATACAGCCATCAAGGGATTCTTACCTTGACATTTGACCTTTTTGTCTGGCTCAGGCTCAGCTCCAAGTCAATGATGTCTTACAAACTACAAGTTTTGGAGATGAGCATTGCATTTGCTCTTACCTCCTTCACTTTGCTTTTTATTGGACTGTGCAGTGTTAAATAGTTCCGGTCTGCTATGACACGACATTGTGCCCCTCTGATTCCAACACATCTCCCTCGCCTCTCTAAACTGAACCAGATGGAAGCTTTCCATATAAAATGTCCACTCCCTTTTATGTCCCACATAGAGAGGAGAACCCTCAAGGAAAAAAAAAAGAGTAACTTTGTGTTATAATGTGCTTGTTTAATGCAGCCCAAATGCTCATCTGTCTTTCACCGAGCATCAAAACAACTCGCAGAGAACATATAGTTCCTAATCAGAAATGCCTCCTACCAGATTTATCTCAGTTGCATTTTTTTTTATTCATGTAACAACTTCAACCTGGAAACAAGTCGGAACAAAGTATTATGTGATGTAAGTGGGCAGTATTTTAACGGACAGTTTAGTGTATTTACTGCTGTGGTTGCCATGTTTGTGAGAGATGCCATCACCTTCCTGCACTGATACGTACACCAGACATGGACGCAGCCTCTGTTTCTTGTGAGAGATCAACAGTCTGAGAGCAGATTGGCAGCCTCTACTAGAAGCTGCTTTGTTCTAACTTTTTTTTTTGCTTCACCATTGCAAATTTAATAACTTTAAACTAAATGCGTGACTCCAAATTCTGAGTAAGCCATTATTCATAATGGTGCGTTCATTAAGAATATCACCCATACCATTAATCATTCTAATTTTGGCTGCATGAAGCAAGCTCAGTAGCGGTCATTATCATTATCCAATAATCAGTAATATCTAAAGAAATGAAAGCCACTGATGTTGCGAGTGGGGTATATCATTTTGGTCATGACATGGTTGGGTGTCCAAAGATAAATTTAACATTTTTTAGACCTATTCCAAATGTTTAATATATAGGATTTGTTAAATAATTCACTCACAATTTTGCAGCCGTGGGCACTCATGAAATATTAGTTATATCTGTATCGAAATGAAAAGCGAGAGCTGAAAAGAGATGCTAGAATTCTGCCCACGTATTTTATGGAGTTTCCACCATGACGTGTTCACTTGATTGTTCGGGTTTCACTTTTTGAAAGTTTCAGATATTGTCTGTTACATGACCTTTAACCCTGGGGAGGGGAGAGTTTCACATTCCGTCCCTGCACCTGATAGGCACTTTGACGCACACTCAGTATAATAAATAATATCATAAAATGTCTGGGAGCTGGACAGCGCTGCCATCTCCTTGATTTTAACCTGACACTGAAATAGTGATAGCTACAAATAACACCAAATACAAAAGAGGGTACATCCATAGCATAATAAAATACTTTTTATTAAAAATACACTACTATTTTATGCGTCTGATTGCTTTATTTGATTAAAGAGGAAGAGAATGGCTAAGAGAGAGTTACTGAGAGAAAAACTCCACTGGAATCTGATGATCTCTGTAACAGGAACCAGTTGAACAACAACAAAAGTTGGTGCTTCATTAAAAAACAAAACTGAGACTCCCTGAGATTCTCTCTTCTGATTCCAAACCTGAAGTAGTCATTTTTAGATTCCCTTATTCCACCTCTCAGGGCTTTTCCCCATTTCCAGTTTTTACTGTTTGTATCGTCAGTGGGAGGAACGGCTCCAGACGTAGATGGTGTCTATTTCTAGTGTTCGGTGTTAGGCTGAAGAGAGTGAGACAGAGACAGACCTGTTTTGACAGTTGTGTTGGAGCGCTGAATGCGTTTACCCTGCCAGGTCTGAGTAATCGTGCTTGCGTGGAGCACTGGTTATACCTTCTAGAGTTCACGCCCCCTTGAACTGTTTTGGCCGACTTTGTGGTACACTTCTGACAGCGAGAGACTGGGAGGGAGAGAGAGTGAGGGAAAGGGAGGGAGGAATGTTGCTTGTGGGAGGAGAAGGAGGAGGGAATGAATGGGAGGAAGGAGAAGCTTTCCCAGTTTCTGTGAGTCCTGCTTGCAGCGGACTACAGAATGAGCGCAGTTGCTTTCCTCTCAGTCTGAGAGGCAACTGCTTCGCTCTTTTAGTTTTGTAGTTTTCCTGTTCTGTGAGTCCTTGGCAGGAGTCACTACAGGTCAGCTTTCCTTCCCTCGTTGTGCTTTTAGACACTGTCCTGTAGTGTTCGTCTTTTTTTGACTGAGACGCACCATGCCGGTGGTTGGCGTAGCTTCCAAGCTCAGGCAACCAGCTGCAATGGGCACCAAGCCAGTGCACACCGCCCTGCCAATCCCCAATGCAGTCAGGACGGCCACCTCGCCGGCCTACATGGCTCGGCAGCAGGAACTCAAGACAGGTGATGGCACCCCGGGGCTCTCGTGCCAACTATCAATGAAGTCTGATTGCCAGAAGCTGAAGACGCCTGAAGGGAAGTCCAGAGCGGAGATGGAGGAGAGCAAAATCTGCAAGGTTGGTAGAGATGGACTGGGATCTGTGTGTGAAGTGAAGCACAGCGAGGCTCATCAGGTGTCAGGGGTGAAAGAGCAAGATGTCAGGTTTACCGTCTGTCTCTCTACCATGCTTTCTTTCTTCCCTGTTTTCATATTGAGCAGGTGTTTCCATGTGAAACAGCACCAGCTTGAAGTGATGAGTCATGTGTGCTACGGTGAGATGAGGATCACGCTACTTTTATTTTCTTGTAATCAACGTAGAGAGGAAATTAGGTGAGTCATGCATGTGACCTCATCCTGCAGCCTGATCATTTTGCACATCACAGTAATCAGTGTGTGTGTGTGTGTGTGTGTTTGTGTGTGTGTGTGTGTATGTGTGTGTCTGTGTGTGTCAGTAGCAGAACAAGAGGTTTGATATTTAAAGTAGGTAGTAAAGAATCGTAAAAGTTCACCTGAGCAGTGAACCGTGTCTGCTCTTCTTATCACTGGGGCTACTTTAGATGCCCCAAAGATGAAGGGAACGTCTGACTCTGCTCTTCTCCTTTGTCGTCTGTTCATGATGTTGGGGTAAAGTGTCAGATTAAGAGCCCTACCCCCCTGATTTCCAGAGGATATTCAACATACCCTCAGCAGACTGCGTTAATAGATGCACAAATTATTGCTGTTCACTGTAGTAAACTCAGTCTGGTCAGAGTTCTGGGGAAATGTTTGGAATAGTTTCTCAGAATGTGACGGAGAAGGCGGGGTTGCTCAGTCTTCAGTTTTTCAAAACTCCCCGCCAAATCTGCAGAGCTCCGGTCCGACCCACATCCCAAACTGTCAGACTGAACAAACTGAAACTTTCCTGTTAGACCGGTTGAGTCCCCCCCCACCCCCACCCTCTGCTACGCACTGCTTCTTTCTACCGTTACAAGACTTCCCAACAGGGATGGAAAAAGTTTGTAAAAGACTTCCAGAGTGTGATTCTTTTTTTGGCTTTCAGACTTTTGATACTGAACAAATCTGATGGTTTTCCTCGTGACCTGCAGGAAATGTGGACAGGAGGCTACAAACAGCACTCCCCTACCTCTAAATCTGCCCAGCGTGTCCGTGACTGAGTGCAAATGGCCTGCAGGGTTGACTACAAGGGAGGGGGTTCATCATTAACCTGCCGCTGAACTGCCAAATTCAGCTTGACTTACAGCTTAACACAACTCCTGCCTGGTCTGTTAAAACTGGCTCTTCGAGTCAGAGAAAGACGATGCTCACGTCATCCTCTGAAAGGAAAACCTTCATGTAGTCAATATTTCATTTCTTCCTCATTCCTTTACCCACATGCCCCTCTGTGGTACATTGCAGGTGCTTCTGATTGGTGGTTTTAAGGTTTGACCTGTGTTCCTATGGATTGAGGATCAATGTGCCAACCCGCTGCTCCTCCACTTGAGAAGCTTGTAGACAGAACTCTGCAGCCTGCCCCAGCCTGTCAGTGTGGGTGAGGAACTGGCAATATGGAGGGGGTAATTAGTCTGTCTAATTGTGTTGTGTCGTCCCATGGGAGCTTTAATCTCAGGGCTTTAAAGAGGAAGAATAGGAGAGAAGGTGGTGTAATCGCTATTATTACTCCTTCACATTATCCAACACTCCCTATTTGGTTCGGAGGACCCTTATCAAGCACAATCAAGTGTAGGATTGTGTGCTAGTTTGTTAGCGGTGCATGACTGTGACTGCATGCTTGTTTGTAAAGAAGCAACCCCTCTCTATATAGTAGTGATGGCATGCATTGACTTGTTCTCATGAGGTTAAACAAATTCTATCCTGGGTGACGGATCAACATCTCAGGTTGTTGTTGGTGGTGGGAAGTTTTTCTGGTGAAAAGCCAGATTGATGTGGGACATTTAGAATGACATTAGTAAATACTGTAGAGCAACAGGCACTCAGCACAAATGGGAAGCACAATTATCAAAGAAATTTGCAAAGTTCAGCACCATCCTGACAATATTCCTGCACATCAATCAAGACACAAGACGCTGAGGTGCTAAACAGAAAGGATGGACTGTTTGGATTGTTAAGAAAAGTCCTGCTGAAGTTTATTTGCTGTGCATTTCCTTCTGATGTTACTGCTGCTCCTTTGACATCCACAGTAATATTTAACCGATGGAGCCACGCTGCACTCAGGCTCCATGTGTTACAGGGGGTGATGCAAGGTGCTATTGGGCTGTCTAATGGTGCATGAAGGGCACAATTAAGCTGCCCCAGACGAGCTTAATTTTGGACACCATTCAGAATCCGTTCCGGCTAATCTCAGCTGTATTAATGCAGTCTGTGTGTATTATGGGATAATTCCTGCTGTAACTCTGCACAGTAGACTGCACCTACTTTTAACGTGTACCTGCAGGTTGTCTTTTGTCTCTGGAGGTGTACACGTGTTTTTCACCTGATACATGTGTGCATGTAATAAACATGAAGCCTGACTGTCTGCCTTTTAAACATTAAGTAATTTGATGATTGAAGCCCTTTTCTTACATTTGTACTGCTTTTTCTTTATCACTTAAATCTACCTTTGCACAAATGGGGTGAAATATGTACTTATACTACAATGTAATTACTGCAGTGTTTATACAGTAGTGGGAATTTTATATAAAATCATGCAAATAGGGACTGTGGATGTAATCATGCAGCAGTTTAACTTCAAATTCAGCAGTTTGTTTGATGTCCTGTAATGACCCTTACTTGAGGGAGTCATCCTGATCACATCTCATCATTTTGATTGTGATAGATTTAAGCACTTAGCCTTATAATTTCTTATGTGGATGTTGATAGAACAGTTCCCACAAGTTTCTTTGCTGGCGTTGTGCAACACTAGTGTTCTTCTGTCTGCATCCATCTTGGGTTTTCGGGTTGTCAAGGGGTTCCCACTTTCCCTTCATGAACGAGAGGAAAGCAAGTCGGGACGTTTACTCTTCCAGTCATGCTCTCCACTGACAGTTCAAATCAGTCAGTGCCTCAGGCGCTGCAGGATGACGAGCTGGAATGAAGAGCTTATCTGACTCGACTGAGCTTTAATGAAGTGTCACTACCGCTGATAGGGAGTTATCTTGTGGATCAAGACTTGTAGCACATGTTTGAATCACCCGGTCCAGAGACTTATTTAGTGGATGATTTGAAGTTTTTATACGTGGATTTAAAGACTGTATATAAGACTTTATTAGATCTACAGTTTGACATTAGAGTGTATAGCTTGATAGATTTAATCTTCACTTATCCTGGAAAAGCTGCAAGTGTCCCCATGGGATTGATTCCAAAGTACATCTCTTCAACATTTTAACCTGCTTTGGAATGTCACATTTAGAGTAATGGCTGTCCTGACCAACTGACCTTTGTGTTCTCAGTCCTGACAAAAACATTTCAAGAATTGATCAGCTCAGCTTCCAGAGCCTATTTAGCTCTTTAATAGTGCACTCGTTCTCTTCTTCTATGGGAAAAAATATTTGGAGAAATAAAGTTGTTGGTTCTTTTACTGTCTTGTAACTTTTATTCCTTTCTTGTATGGACTTCAGTTTGGTACAATAAGTATTCTTATTTCTCTTTGGGCCTGCAGTATGATGTCCTCTCTGGTGTACAGGACACAGTCATACTGACTATGTTGACTGTATCTTACTACAGACGTGCAGCTACAGCGTACAACAGCCGTGCGCTATTTTTATTTCCCTCTGATGTCGGGCAAATGCCATTACAGAATGTTGCTGTTCAAGAATAAGTACACAAGTGTTTGCTGGAAGTGCAGACAAGTGCCAGACACACTAACACTGAGAAGATTATCAAGCTTCTGTATATAATACATGTCCACTGACCTCTGCTTCCCTTAATATTGGCTTTGTCTTTTGTATTTCTTTATCTACTTTCAAGTTTCATGTTGCATTTTCATTCAAACAAAATAAATGAATTGTTGCAAACATTGAATAAAAACATAAAATCATCTGAACCAGACAAATGTGCACGTAATACTGAAATAACGTCAGTTCTAGTAAATATTTAGATTAGCTGCATTGAAGTGACATTGACATCATGGTCTATTCTTGTGGTTTTTGTGAACAGAAGAAGGAAGGAATGTTGGCTATGGTAGTCAGTGCGTCGTACTCAATGCTTTAATTTGTGTATGCTTTCTGAGAAATACAAATACACAAAGACATAGCGACACATTGTAAAAGATATGGTACTGTCATAACGTCATCTCAGCTCTGCACCATCAGGTGAAGTGGATTGGATTGGGTCCTACCTCAGTCTTCTACCAACAGGAAGTGCTCACAAACCACAATCTCCACCTAGTGGTCAAACGTGGCTACTAAACTGAGGGGATGTACTATAACTAGTATTTCAAACTGCTATTTCAAAGGAGTCACTCAACCAATACATTTTAAATGGAATACCCAAATTAGGACTTCAGACAATTTAATTAACAATTGTGATTGGGGTGTCATCGTTTGAAAAGCACTTATTGAAAGCAATTTTCCTCTTCATCTGTTTCCCACTTGAGTAGCTCTGACTCTGCTGAAACAACAATGGACTAGAGGGGCTGACCTGTTCTAGCAGAGGGTGGGAGTGTGGATGTTAAGTTTGAGAGGGTGTTTGAATGTGTCCTAATCTATTGGTCATCTTCTCCGTGCAGTGGACTCCATATCTGGAAGAGAAACGTTGTTGTGAGGGAGGCGTGAACTTGAACAAGCAGGAAGAGCATCGTTGATGTGTTCGCTCTTCATCCAGACAGCGATGTCAGGAAGTACACTGATGTGTTTGGAGAGTTCAGGTCTGATTGATCCAAACTGTGTTCATGGACAGTAAACCACTGCTAATTCAGTTTCAGTACAGGATGTCACCATAGTTTCCTGAGGTTGAAGCAAAAGGACCAAGATGGTTACTCTATGCTGTTGCTCGGTGATGTATTGTCATTGCAGTTTAAGTGAAATGTACAGGGTGAACGTCAAGTCTGTGGTCTGCTCCACCAATTAGATCTGAAAGAGGATTTTAAACCATAAGAATATCAAATTAAAGCAGGAAATGTAAGGAAATAGCTTTACGTTACCACATGTCGCAGCTGAAGAGCTCCCACTGATGGGATCCAATCGCTTTGTAGCCTTCGTCCCACCGTTGAGATCCCTTAATGACCTCTGAGTCCAAATAGGGAGAATACCTGAGACAGTGTTGTTCTCTCTTTCTCTCTCTGGCCTTCCTCCGGTTCTTTTGTCTCACACGCAGTATTTCATTGGATTTGGTGCTGCGGGGAGTCTGCTGTCAGCTGCGGTGTTTAAATCTTGAAGTGAGAACACACAGAGTGGCTGATGTTTACAGTACAGCAACCCTGGTTAAAAATACCCTCCCCTGAAAATACAGTCACAACTTTCACTCTCAAAACACGGAACAAAATAAGTTTAACTATTTATGATTCCCCACATTGAATATGTAGCTAAACCTTCTGCCTTGCTTAAGGGCATCCAGGCAGGATAGATGTTTGCCTCGGCAGCTTGCACCTGGCTTTTAGGGCTACACGCACTTTCTGGCCTGAGGCTCTATAGCTGAACAAATCACTGGCATTACAGCACACAAAGCTCCGTGCTGCCCTGTTATTGTCCCGTCATATTCTGCGGTCTCCTTCTGATGTTTTTAACTGTGTTTTGTTTGCGAGCCATCAGCCATGTGTGCTATGGAGCCTCATATGACACATGAACAGAAAACACTTGATCCAGGCCGTCTACTCGTTCAAAGATAGGCTTGTAAAGTGATACTGAAGAGGGACTGGCCACAAAAACACAAAGAATAAAGTAGTGAAGGAGTGTGCATTTAACACACAAACACACTTCACATATTGCATCATGTGCATCTGTCTGATCCTAATAATTAAATCATGACTGATCACAACACACTTACACACACATACACAGAATACACACCAGCAGGCCTCCTGTCTCATTACCTCACATTCATTCAAACACTACAGGACGCGCCTTTCTGTCTGTTTGGGATGGTTGCTATTTATATTAATGGACCTGAGTTTTCCTCAGCGTACACACACACACACACACACACACACACACACACACACACACACACACACACGCAAAAGTGATATGTTGAGTGTCTCATATTTCCTTCATTTGTCTCCATCTACTTGTCAACAGTCTCTCTGTTTTCTTCATGTCCTCTACTCTCCGTCTTTTAAACCCCTCCATCCTTTCTTTTCACTCCTCCCCAGTTTTTCTTTTTTTTCCACTCTAACTTCTGTCACCAACTATTCCCAGAATTCCTCTGAGTCGTTTCCTGACCTTCTTTTTCAGACTGGACTGTTACTCATATTTTCATCTGATTCATTTACTGGTATTTTCCTTCCACCCTCCTCTCTCTTTGTCATTTGTGTTCCCCTGTCCTGTCCCCATCATCTTTTCCTCCACCTTCCTCCCTCCCTCTTTTCTCCTTTCTTTCTTCCTCTGTGAAATTCACAATGAGAAAAGCAGCAGGAGAGAATTACCCCACACCTGGCTCAGTTGCCTCTCCAGCTGTCACAGATAACCTTCCCTCTGTCGGACCAATAGGTCGCTTGTCTCTTTTCCTTCCTTTCTCCTCAAGTCCTTCAATCATTTTTATTATTGTCCTCTTTAATGTGTCATGTTTAACCACGACACAGGCAGCTGCAAGGAAACATCTGGGAAATCCACAACAACCTTTTGTCAAAAATTGTTTGACCAATCGTGGACCGAGGGTAAAGCATATGCCCTAGCATGTGTAAGGATTATTGCCCTGTGGCTGCGTTCTTTATTATTCCTCCTTTATTCAGGCCTGCAAACAGAAGGATGTTCCGGTGAATGTTGCCTATTACATTTTTACAGTTCGATTGATTGTAAATGTACAACTATGTATTAAAGAATTGACAGTTTTATAAAGGTTTACTGTTTACTTCAATATCAAGTACAACTAGAACCAAGGCAGTCACAGACTTCAACATCCTGCGACACCCATGAATTCAAAATTCTACCCTGACCTACTTGCATAGGTCGAAGATCAAAACTAGTGCTCTATGGTCTTACTCACACTGGCCTTCTTCCTCGTCTTTCTATCTTACTCGGTTGCTGAGTGTACAAAAGTTGAAATTTGACCTTGACCTAGTATTCTTAAGGTCAAGGTCATCATCTCATTTTCATCCCCTTTGCTGCCTGAGTAATGTGCTCTTTTTTCCCATCTTTCTACCTGCAACGGTTGCGAAGATATTTGGTGGACTAACAGTTGAACGGACGGATGAAAACACGTCCATTACATCACAGCTTTGAAGCAAGATGTGAAAAGAAACTTGAGCGTAAGTTCAGCACAGCACACGAGTGTGAGCACACACCAAAGCAACTGAATATTCATGAAATATTCAAAGACTGCGTGATTTCATCAGTCTCAAAATAAATGGATTAGAGTGTTTTTAGAGCAAAGGCGTCTCGATAGGACTTACTCCAGCAGAGCTCCACAGTAACACGAAATAAAAGCAGTGGCTGCAGTGGTTCACAGGTGTCAATGTTTTTAACGATTAAAACGTGGGAGGAAAACGGCATCAATCATCCATCCATGGGTTGAATTTGAGGGCTGACTCTTGGGTGTTTTTGATAAACAAATAGAAAACCATCCCTCAGAGGCAGATGGCTGGATGAAAAGCTTCTGGTGGGATACTGGGTGTTGGTTAGTTGCCGTAACCTCCCTTGGCACAGGCTTTTATAGGGCGCTTAACAGAACGAACGCATATGTTTTTCAGTGGTTCGCCCTCACATTTAGACTCATCATTTCCCTCAACCAGCATCTATGTTCTCATTATTTTTCCACCTTTTTTTCCCCAATCCAGACATGTCGGTTTGTCTTATTTTCTGCGTTTTGTCTGTGCACGACTTATGTAAAGGTCAATAAAAATCGCAAATGGAAATCATTATTCTTTCTCATGTATTTCTGTTTACTCTGCGCAGAAGTGCTCTGTGAAGCTTTTTTTTTTAAAGCATTTGGTGGAAATCCTTTTTAGATTGCCTTCTTCTACCACATGCTCATTTAGCATCAGGAGCCCCAGTTCATAGGATTTATATTGTCTGAAAAACAGTCATCAGGTCAAACGTGACAGGCATAAAATTTAGTTAGAAGCAATCAGAAAACACACATCTTTGAAGATTTAGAAAGCATAAAAACACATTTTGAAACATGGTGTACTGTTATATGAATGTCGTGAAGAAAACGTTTTTGCTCTTACATTATTTATAAGAACCATTTCAAACTCTGAATACAAAATATGGTCACACTGCAATATTTTGAAAGTTGAGATTTTATTCCTAAATGTAAGACAGCTGTCATTTGACTTTTCAACGCCGTCCTGGCAGCGTTCGACTGCACCGGACACACCGAAAAAACCGGCCCTGAGAGGCAGAGTGGATGAGGTCATCGGCTCCCTCAGTGGTGCATGACCTCTCCAGCCTGGGGCCTATCTGTAGAGCCCTGTGGCAGCATTTGATATGTCCATGTAAATGGACTGTGAAACTGCATGTTGTGAAGCTGCAACTGGAGCCTTGTGGGTCCATGACTATGTCTGTGTCAATAAAAACGAAATGAGTTTTTTTTTTTTTTTTTACAGTAATATAAATTATAAAGCAGGTTTTTAGTAGTCGAGGTCGTGGTGGTTGAGATTTAATGTTGCTGTCTGAGAAGAAATTGGACTCCTGGTCTAAGTTCCTCCTGTTGGTGGCGTGAGTTTTCTCAGGTGTCAATCAACCAGAGGTTGAATGTCTAATATTACTGAGTTGTACAAAAACAAACAGCAGTGTGTGTTAGCCAATGAAAAAAATGAGATGGGATTTAACTGCACTGTACGTATTCATATCAGACTTCCTGTGAGCTACAGATGGGCCTGTTCCACAAAAACACTGTGAACAAAAATGTCATTTCCAGATCAGAATAGTAACGTTACTGCTTCTGCCACTCTGTATTAGTATTAGGTTTACCCATAAAGTGTGTTAACTCTTCTAATGAGTGCTACGTATGAACTACTTGCCTTTCTGTGTAGTTTTATCTCTTCTCCTCCTCTTCCCTCCTCATTGGCCTCCCGGCGTCCCCAACAGAGCCCTGCTGTTCTGGCCAGAGCCAGTTTTCTCACAGGACAAGTCTCCTGACACACATTGGAGTTTGGTTTTATTTTCTGGCTGCTGTTGTTGTTTCTCCCATGTGAAGGCTAACTCTTTCTTGGGTATTTAGTTGATTCATCCTTTGAGGCTTTTATATGAGCTCTGCTCATTTCCTCTTCCAACACAGCAGTCTTGATGTTTGTCATTTAAACAAGCGTTGGGTTTGTTTGCATTGCATCTGCAACTGCGACAGTGATACAGCTAAAGTTTAACCCTCATGGGAGTTTGTTAACGCGGATTATTCTCCTTCCAAACAGAGAGTGATTCATCCTGGTTTGCAGTTGATAAATACGACTTAGTGTCTCTAGTGTAATTTCGGAAAGATCTGGACGAGCACACATAGGGAATCTTTGTCCCGAACAACGTTGAAAAAGCGTTCATGACAGGTTCATAGGTTAAGGGTTGGGGTCATGCGTTAGTGCAAAGTCAGTCCGTGGTGGTCCAGACCGCTTGGGGAAATGAGCAAATATTTTCTCTTGTAATCCCTTAATGATGAGGAAGGGTTTTTCAGCCATCCTGGGCAAAAAACACTCATTACTGGAGTCGTAATGAAAGCACAAGAGTGTTCTTGTATCAGGTACCAGAGTTCACGTGTTGTTTGGCCGATTTCCAATTGCTTGATGGACTAACGTCAGCTGCCATTCAGAGACAAGATGAGACTTTTATAACGCAGGACTTTAACTATAGAGGCCAAAAGAGGGGTGACACAGTTTAAGTCTTGATGCAGTGAAGATTCACTATTCAGCCTGTTTAAACTTTTGCACTACCAGTGTGCTCTAAATATCAATTTAAATTGTTTTTGTCCATTGGATGGCAAAAATGTTGATTATTGAACTGCAGGATAATTTGAAGATGATGACAGAGAATACAGAAGATGCTTTGAGTGCCATTGAAGTTAATCAAAAAAATGAGTCATGTGGAACGGCAAATGCAACGTACTTCACAAAGTGATGAGTCGCCCATGACCCAGGCTAGTGTGACCTTTCCACTTTTGATGAAAAACAAAAGTAGAATTTTTGACAACATTCAGGAAAAGAGACGGCTCCCCAGCGAAGGTACAGTAAGTGGTAGCAGCGCTTCTTTTATTATTCAGAATGTATTCAGAGAAAATGTGGATTATATGAGTGAACTGGCCTCTGGATTGGAAGCAGATGCAGGCATGTCATTCAGGTTTAAAACCTTAATCGCTCTCTGCATCTGGCTCCGTCTCCTTGGCCTTGGAGAGAGAGCAGCTGAAGGTAAGCTACCAAGTAGGTGGGGGTTGAAGATGAGGAGGAAGGGAGCTGTGGGAGTGAGAAGGCAAAGTGTGAGCTGGGGAGAACAAATAGTGGTAGTAGACATATTTTTCTACAGGTTACAGTTGGAGGAGCAGAATGGGGGTGGGTGTATTTTTGGAGGGGGTGATCCTATTGGACTGACTGTGTGGGTCAGGTATGGGTAGTGATACAGCTGGGGCCCATGAAATCTAAGCTGATGAAAGTGTGGTCAGTGACATCCACCATTGTGCGAACTCACTCTTCACTTTTTCTGGATGCACGGATTCATGGTGACCAAAGAAGCATCTCCTCCTATTTTCCACTATTTGATCAACTCCAGCCCCTGCCAATCACAAAAGTGTCTGGATTAGGACTAAATAAGTTTAGGGGACCAACGGAGACCAGTAAACATCACCCCCTTTATCTTTCTGTCATCGCATCTGCAATGGCTGATATTAATTTCCGTGGGCTTGACAGGGGCCATTAGTCTTGGGGAGGAGGCTTGAGTTAGTGTTTAGTCGGTAAGGATCCTCTGCAGGCAGCGGTAGATACAGTATGGGTTGTATGATGGGCTCACACCACAGTCATTGGACAGACTATTAGAAGAGTGGAGAAGCTGACATATCTTTTTCTTTCCAGTTCATTACACATGTGCTCCAAGTGATTGCTCTGTAGGGTTCTTCAGAGGTTTCAAATGTGAATCATGATATAACAGACCAGATGCCTACTGCAGAGGGCAGTATTAGTCTGAGTACCCCGGTTAGAATAGAATAGAATAGAATATAATGCCTTTAATGTCATTATACGTACACAAGTGTACAACAAAATTCTTTGACAACTCTCTGCAAAAGTTTCAAGTTAAAAGTAACTATAAATACAAAGCAAGAAAACTAAAAAACCCCAACAAAAAGAAGACAAAGGTAGAAAAAAAACAAGCAATTATGAGGATGTATGTACAGTGAATCATAGTGTGAATATTCCAAAGGGCTTGATATTTACGATTAACACCAGTCCATGACAGAACAGTCTGAGCATGGGGAGGAAAGACTTCATGTTTTGTGCAACAGATACGAGGCCAACTGAGTGCACTCGCTGAGGCCGTAGGGTCCATTCTTTATGCTGACTGTGCTGTTCACCAGGATGTTTGAATTCTCCTCATGATCGTGGTGCTGCTCCCCAGATGTGTTGAATGAGCAGGAGGAGGAAGGGCTGGTCTCTTGGGACCTTCTGTCTGCTGCTCAACCCTGTATCGTAAGAGACCAAGAGGCGGATAGCGCCTTGGGCTGAGAGGTAATGTCCTCTCCCACATCCAACAAATCTCAACACGACGATTGAAATGTGGGTCTGTCCAGCAGCAGCTACACTCCCACCCAGCAGTCACTTCCTCTCCCTCTCAGGCTGAAGGTCGATACAGTAAAGGGCGCTGGGCAGGACTGACTTGGTTAATTGTTTCTGACAAACTACAAGACAGGCCTGACCTGAAGGGTCACATATGAATTTAACAGGCTGTCAGTTAATCTGGCCTCAGAGATGGTGAGTGCCTTCAGGTTCCCATCCTTACCACTGGATTGAGCTCGTAGGGTGCCTTCTTGCTCGGCATGAAGGTCCTGTTCTTTTGCTTTCTATTCATTCATTTACACTTTAGAAGAACTTTCGATGTTAGGAGAAGCATTAACATGTCTGAATCTAACACTCTATACTGAAAAAGATAACTTACATCTTCAGCTGACAGAAACACTGTTTGCTGCAGTTTTTATACATTCTTATATGTATAAAAAGAATATTTTTCATACAATTTCATCATTCACACCTGAATGTTGGTGCATTTAAGAGTGTGAAATACAAGAAAGCATCAGTCATGTCTTGTTCATTTCATTTCTGTTTGTGTGTGTCCACTACAAGTAGACTGCATGTGTGAAAAGAGAGACAGAAATGTGTGGGCAAGCGTTAGCCCTGTTTTCCCAGGTCTCCACTCCCGAGTAGCACTTGGCACTGAAAGCCCGGCTGTAACACTTTAATAGCACAGTTGTTTACTTTTCATACCAACCCACTTCACCCCCTTTTCTGGAGGGTTCCTCGGCCTTAGGCGTAGCAGCATGTAGACATTTTCACAGCTTGGTATGTTCAGAACCATCCCGCTAACAGATTTAATGATTGAAATGTGAGTGTTTTTGTAATAGAAGCACATTTTGCAACCAAATGTACAGTAAATGCTCATCCTAGCTGCTTCTATAAAGTCAACAGGTTGTGGAGAATGTGTGTTTTAAGATGTTGTCGCAGGCCATGAGCACAACAACAAATGAGTTTGTCCATGAGATATAACTTTAGGCATTAATACCGCAGCTGCAGACAGTCATGAAGGCTTCACCAACACTAGTATTATTGTGCACAAGTACGAGGGGGATAGTGCTGTTACAATACGATGATTAAAGGTGATCGGTGCCTGCCAGAAAGTTGACATTTTCAATATTTGGCTGCAGCTGCAGCCCTTGCATTGCACGCAGTCTGAAACCTTTCATCTTGAGTGGGTTATGGTTCCAAATGGTCGGGACAGCACACAAGCCAGGGATGGGGGGAAAAACTGATCAGCGTCATAAGGTTTGCGTGTGTGTGTGTGTGTGTGTGTTTGTGTGTGTTAAACCATGCTGTTAACAACTGCAGTAAGAGTCCCACCATGACCCTTCTGTGGTCATGTTTCTCTTACAGTGAGGAATCAATCAAATATCCATTATTAAAATATCATATTTAGCATGAATGTGATTTTCATCATTTCTGTAGTGATTCAGTGTATTTTTTAAATATCATGTTGACAGTAAAAGCAGGTTTGTGCATTAGTAAAAATAGCAATCATCTCCAGTTGTCACATGAACTGATGACCCCTGGACGTCCAACCAGGGTTTTTCCATTTGTAGGCATTTGGAACAACAAAAGTCATGAATAATAACTGGAAATGTAATGATTATTAAGTGATGGCATTAGCTATAGCCTTCACTACCTTAAACAGACAAGGTAGGAAGAGAAAAGAGGGACATTTTCGCTGAAGACGGTGACTTTGCCAGCAGACAGCTAGTGTATGGGGTAATATTAGGAGGGAATTATGGGTACATTTTCCACTGCTGTCCTTAAATCTGCCAAGCCCAAACGCTGAACTGGGACGGCAGCTCACTTACTTAGTGGCTGTGCTCCGTCTATCCTCAGCATAAGACACTTCAGCTAATGTTTGGGGCTGGAGCATTAGCCACACTGGTCAGAAGTATGTTTGCCTTGGAGGTGCAAGCAGAGCCGGTGAGCACTGCCATCCTTGTCAAGTGGTACGCCGTATAATACGGTGCTGGGCTTAAGGGGTGCCTAACGTGAGGAATTACATCTGCGGTTGTTTCAACACGAGCCCTGAAGTGGTCGGACCAGATGCAGTGTCGCATCCAGAGGTTGGAAAGGTGTAATTAGGGGAAATCTGTTTAAATATTTTAACATCTATTGATGCTCTGTGACATGTGGAATTGTGCCCCTTTTGCGTCAGCACTGCACAGGCTTCCCTCCATCTGTCCTCACTGGAAAAATCACTTGAGGTCTTCATCAGCAAAGCTGGGTGTCCGCACGTTTTTCCTGTATCGGGCCTTTTTTCCAGCTTTGCTCACTGGCACTTAGTCAACATCCTCCTCTATAGATTTAAACTTTGGAGACTTGACGGTGAAAAGGTATCTCTCTTTCTTTCTCTTGTTTCTCTCTGTTTGTGTTGAACACACACACATTTTCCATAGTTGGTCTCTTCAGTCAGTCAATGAAACCCCGAAAAAAAGGCAGCCCAGAGGTCACAAAAGCACTGTGGTTTCAATATAGCACGTAGAATATGTCGGAATAAATCAACACCCTGCATATGTGCCGCTAAGCAGGGCACAGGGCCTCCGTCTTCAGCTACAGCTCCTCATCAGCAGGCAGACGAAGACTTCCAGGCATGAAGGTCTGAACAAAAGCAACGCTACAAATGCATGCATGCCAATTCAACCTTCCCTGGATGAATAAAAAAAATTCAGATATCCAGATTTATGAGCAATCGTCCTCACGACCCATTGCAAAAACATCAAGGCTCGAGAAGAGGTTTTTATGTTGCCATAAATCACAAAAATACAAGAGCGTTTTTTCTTCTTTTTTTTTTCCAGCAATGACTTTTGAAATTGCCTCTCACCCTATAGACACAAAAATGCCAAACACTGGGGTTTTTCCAGATGTTTGGAGCTCGGAATGCTCGGAGGATCATAAAATACTCAGGGGTGGTCGGCTGTCCTGTGGACTAACAGGGTCAGCTAATAAGGACTGTTTACACGGGTTAGCTGCTGGGAGCCCCGGACCCCCCATGTGTGGTCTTATAAACACTGAACAAATTATCTGTTCATCTGTCCCTTTTTCTGTCCATTGCACTGACTGCTGCTCATGCATCCGGGGCTTTCAGAGAAGCCTGTGTCCTGGTGCATTCTGGGACAGAAGCTGGAAATTATCAGCTCATTCATAATCGAGACTTCTGCATGTTCTATTAGACGAGCTCAAAATGGAAATACTGTTTGGTTCATATGGTGATCTGCTTACAGATTCAAGATTCAAGCTCAGCACATGTTATAAACACACATTCTTGTTATGGGAGGTTTTATGAGGATGCTTTTTTTTGCTGAATAGAAACACATGTTGCTCTTTGTGTTCAGTGGATCGCTCCAGAGGATGAATCCCACAGACTCTGGTGTTGCTCGACCATCGGCAGGTTGAAATGTAATGAACTGGATGGACACAAGTAAAGACTGGGCAGTTCTGTCATAATCGTCACATTATCACTTACTTTTTTGCACGAAAATTGTTGCAGACATTTATGATTGTGAGAAGATGAATCTTTGCCATGAGGTTCATATTTGTAACTTGGAGAGAAATGCAGTGAACTCTTCTCATTGTTTTTCCTTAAACTCAAGGTCCAAAGATTTTTCAGCTTGTTCACTAGATAAAAAGTAATCGTTCACTTACTTGACATAAAAAACTAAAAATTATCAAATCAAATGCTAAAGATTGACAACCATAGTATTTCCGTCCATGATGTCAAAAAGGTGTTTCGGTAGTGGAGGAAATTTTTTATGCTTCAAAAACTTCAAAGATTTGCGTCTGCATTGCAACACAGATGAATCACTGCAGATATAATCACTGCAGTTCTTCGAGAATCACTTTTCAGCTTCACACACTTTTAGCCGGGGGTGTACTAACTATTTTTGGTCTGTTCTAAAAGGCATACATAAAGAAATTACTCTGCGCTCACCTTCCACTGCATGAAGCAGAAGAAAGGTTTTAGTCACTCTCATCACTTGTAGCCACTTGAAATAAAATTGCAGGTAATATTTGCAACAGGCTCTTGCCCGCACGCCGGTCATCTGATACTCTGAACCCTCCCTTGTTCAACAAGTCAATGCTATTCTCACCACACACCTCCTGTAATGGTTCTGTTCCTATGGCACCATCATTCTGCAGGTAAAAGGAGTGACTTTACAGCATCTAAATTTCTTGATCAGCTGACTTGGGAATGCGTGTGTTCTAAACTCCCACACTGAAAACACCACTGTGTGCAGAATGGAACCAACTTTGACTTTGAAGCATGAAAGCATAAATGCATGAGAGTATGCAAAGGCTGGAGATGCCCTCTGATGTTCCTTTTACAACTTAATTATTTCACATTGATGTTGTTGGATATACACAGTGTATCTGCACTGATGCCGCTCATAGAGCAAGAGAGACCTTCAGTGGCTATAAAGTGCACATTGATCGGTGGAGCAAGAGTTTTAGGGTCCTGCCTGCTGCCATCAAAGACCTCCCTGAACTCTAGAGAAAACAGTCTCAAAAAAGAAAGATAAAATCCTCATGTCTCACAGAAACCACAGCCTGAGCACCGTTTCACACTGAAGTTACTGAGAACATTTGATAGACGTATAAAAACAGTAACAATGATGAGGAACATCTGAAGCATGAAATGATCATAGAGATGTTGTGTGACTTTGCAAACCATCTGGACACATGGAAGGAGTCGTTAAGCCAGTTTTATAGAAACTAACGGGAGTTTGTGTCATTTTAACTTGAATATTTGAAGACATAAAGGGGAACGTGGCTGATATGAAGTAAGGTAAATTTTATTTTATGGCATTTCTGTAAGAACCCAGAGCTGTCTTTGAATGTATTCATGCATTTCATGAAGTGGTGAAATGGTGAAATGCAGACCACAGATCTCCCTTACAGCTCTTGACAGATTGTGTTTTTTGGAGGTTGAAATGGGGCTTATTTAGACGCGGCCATAATTGTTTCAGTGGTCCAGTTTTATAGTGGGAATGTAAGAGGACCAGATTGCCAGTTAGCAGTTATTGTGCATGGAGAGAAATCAACTTTTACTTTGGCTCTTTGACCAGGTCTGATCCGCTTCACAATTTGGTTCTCATTGAGGAGCATTAAATATGAAAATTCAAAGCATCGCACAGCAACATCAAATAACATGAGAAAATTTCTGAACAGACCAGATGTAGTATAAATGACTGTATAAATGAGTCATTATGCATCCGCGTATAATATCAAGTTAATATTTACATGCAAACCTGAATGATTTAAATGATCTCATCTTATTTCTTACAACTTTTCTTTTTTTGCCGTTTTATAGCCAATTATAGTTTTGACTGTACTGTAGTTTGTAGTAATGATGCTAACGCTGTAATCTCTGAGCTAATGGCTGAGATCTGAGGGTCTGGCAACATTCAGAGGCAAAAAACACGAGCGACCAGAGATTAACAAACCACCAAGGATCAAGTCAATCTGACTATTAGACAGAGGCACGCACAAACTCTGATGTTTGATGACTGGTGTTTGTTGGGTTCAACTCCTGTACTCAAGTGTGTTCGGCCCTCCATAGCAGACATAAACAAATGTTTTAGATGTAGCTGCAAGTTCAGGCCAGATAATTTCATTCACCAGTTTGCATGCATTGTTTTATTTGTATAAATCACTCTTTTTCTCAAGGTAGATTAAAAAAAAAAAACCTCATGGATTGTGAAAAAGCTAGCTGGCAGATAGTGGTGGCAGAAGAAATGGAAAAAGTCTCTCAGTGGAAAATAAGAACTTTAATTGGTTCAGACAGAGATCATGTGATTACAATTGTTACAATTGGTTATCTTTTCTTCACTGTATCGCCGTTTGATGTCAACTGTTGAACATTGAAATATGGTTGCTAAGGCAACTTGTGGGATTCACAAGCTCAGCATTTCATGATGATAGCAGCTTATTTTGTTCTCAGTTACTGCGTGGCTGGAGGGGATTCCTGTTTAGTGTTGTGTTTTCTGTGAAATCACTCTATGGTGTCCTCCTCCACTGGTGTTCTAATGAAAAACTACTCTCTGCTTCCTTATTCCTTTTTATTGTTTGTATTTTTTCTAGTTTGTGCAGCTTTTCTCTTTCTCTCTCTTGCTTTTAGTTATCTGCAATTCATTTTTTATTTGTGTGGAATTAACCTTCATACATTTTTTAAAGGTCCAGTGTGTCGGATTTGGGGCATGTATTGTCAAATTGATTGTAATACAGAATGATGTTTTTATTTCTGTATTGTTGTGTTTTTATTACTTATTTCCACTGAGCCTTTTTACATCTACAGAAGGAGCTGGATCTATTGTACAAAGCCCACAGTAATGTCTCTACAGTAGCACACAGGCTGCAGAGATGGAGTTTGGTGTTTGGAAAGACGACATGAGTTCAGATGGTTGCAATCACCGCTGGACGCCACTAAATCCAACACAATGGACCTGAAAATGCTAAACGCTCTGAGATTTTTGGACAATAAAATCTGTGCCAAATGAGTGTTTTTGTAACACAATCTATTTCTAATTGCTTGTTGGCTATTCTTTGTCTGCTAAGCATGCAACTTGGAGCCAGTGAAGTGTGGCCCCTTAAGCATCGAGATTACTTCTGTTAAACTGAGTCGTACTTTTTATGAAGCTCATAACTGGACTGTAGAACTTTGAGGGCCTCTGCTACTGATAGTGCCGCTCTGTTATTTTATGAAAAGGAGCGTGACTGCCTTTGCCTTCATCTGCTACAAACACTGCGGAGGAGTAGAGATATGCAATCAAACTTTAGGTGGTTGTGTGGTTCTGTATCAGTATTTATCTAACCTTTACCGGATGTGTGTGGGAATCGGTGGATTCGCGTCGGCTGCTCTGACCCTGTGATGCAGGAGCTGGGCTTTGCTTTTGGTGCTGCAAGGTTGAGATTGGTCCCAGCGGAGAGTGACCGGAGACACTCCCATGTCAGGAGAGCTTCATCCGACCGGCGATCATCTGTCTGGATTCACAGAGAACGTTAAAGAAATTACAAAATAATGTTCATCTGCATCTTTTCAAGTCAGATCTGACTCATAGTTAACCTTCAAAGTTTTTTTATTTTTATCAGAGTTGAATGAAAAGAGGGGAAAGTAAACTGCACTCGCTCCGATGAGGACTCCTTTCAATGCAGTAAAAACATCTAAAGGCAAACACTTTTGCTAAAGAAAGTCTTCCTTCACACGTCAGAAAGAAAAGTTGTGTGTATCTTAAAGTGCTGTGTGTGTTTTTGTGTGTGTGTGTGTCCTTGAGTGTCTTTCCTCCGGAGCTTCCATCTGAACACAACAGAGAGCAATCTAACACTTCTGTTTAAAGTGACACAGTGATGCAACCTGAGTTTACAGGCCGCCGCTCGCAGCTCAGTCAAGACTTTGTGTTTTCGTGAGAACAGTCTGGAGACGTTTCTCACAGCCGCCGCCGCCTCAGGAGTGTGTGTGTGCGCCCGTATGCTTGCAGATGAAACACATCTAGATACTTGCAAGTCATCGCGATGTGTGTGTGCTAACAGGTGAAATGAGATACTCCACAAAGACAGCCGTGTCACTCGGATTTATCACGTGTGTTTCTTGCAGACAAAATAAGACGCACCTCAAAGGCAATGGGGTTATTGTTAATGTAAATGTGCTGGTAGCAAGAGAGCCCTGTTAACCTAAAACTCCAGCAGAATTTGTGGTGTGTGTTGTTGACAAAAGTGCCTTCAAAACCTGTCTTCACTCCTCAAGACTGAGGTTCCAAGCAGAGGCATCTGATGTTTACTGTAAGCTTGACTTTAATTCCAGATATGGGTGCTGTGGGTTAACATACATTATACTTACAGCTGGGTTGACCCTTCTGGAGTGAAGATGATTCACTCCTCCCAACTACCCTGGTCTGAAACGTGATGGTTCCAGATGTTCAACCCGCACTACCTGGTCATGTGATGCATTTCCAAACACTTTCTCATAGCTTGTGGTCTGTTCATTGGACAATCAAGGCTGTGATGATCCTTTGCAAACATGTTTGATATGCAGGAGTTAAAATCTGGATGATTAGGTCAGTAATATTCTCGTAAAATCGTATTAACAAATAAATGAGACATCCTGGAACAGCCGGTGCTAAATAAATGTAAAGATCTTATAATACATTATATAACAGCTGAAATCTCAGTGTCAGTCCTCGTCTTATCCTCAAGCTCACTGACCTCTCCTGTTGTCTTGTTTTAATCATGTAAAATTGACTGCTTGTTATGGCTTCTTCATTATGTCTGCTTCTGTGAAGGTGGTGTGAGGTTCTTTGTTCATCTACGTCATGAGAATCTTGTATGTGTATGTGTTGTATGTATACGTGCAAGGGAAGATTATGAGAATACTTATGTGAAAAAATGATTTTACAGCGGAAGATGAATGAATGAGAAAATATTGGCTGTCTAACGTGAGAAGCAGCAATGAAACCACACACACACACATTTGATTATTTACTCGGTTGTGTCATCGGCGAGTTGATGGAAACATGTCTTGAGTGATTTGTCTTGAGTGATTTCAGTGTTACACACACACACACACACACACACACACACACACACACACACACACACACACACACACACACACACACACACACACACACACACTGTTTACATTTGCCCACAGTCCCCTGCTGGGACTTTGTTGCAACACCTGTTTGGAGGCACTCCAGCACCACCCGGCTCATTTCAGATCACCTCCCTACTGCAGCCCTTTCATGTACTTTACAGGCTTGTATCCAGTTCAATGCTGAGAAAACCAAGATTGTTGTTGGATACTTATCCCAGTTGCACCTGGTGTCTCAACACAGCAGCAGGGTAGATAGCATTTAAAGAGGAACCACTGAAGGCACTTGGCAGGTAGTTGTTTCAGCAGAGAACGCACCACAAGGATTTCATCCCTTTTCTAAAAATTTGAGTCCTGTTAGCGTGTTTGAAAAAAGAAACCAAGCATTAACTGGGTATTTAAAAAAACATGCCTGCACTGTGTTTATTTAAAATTTCTATGTAACCCAGAGATTATCAGCCTTTCACTTCTTTTCCCTTGTCTTGCACCCGCCTCTGGGCCTCAGGATTCATTTCCAAGATGCACTTCCATCGTCAATCTCTGAAACAGCACTGAGTTGAAATCCATTCAATACCACTGCAGCTAGTAGGAGTTCATGTGTTGCAACTGTTCTGACCACCCCCAAACTCTGTTCTCACTCGAGTGAGGATGAGGAGGAAGATGCGTCAGGGTGTGGCAGGAGTTGACCGTGTCGGAGTTCATGAGAAAGAAATCACTGAAAGGAGACCCTGGAGAGATCAGTATCTTTTTTTTATTTTTTTTATCTGTAGCTATGCCTGAACAATCACAACTCAAGAGTCAACCAGCCATTAACAGTGTGGAAAAAATAAAATCTAATCACTCTGCTACGACACAAACTTCAGTGTTTGTAGAGGCTGTTTTTATCTTCAGCATACGGTAACATGTCCAATGGAAATCCTAATATATCAAGCTTTTTACACAGGCAATAGATGTCCATCTTTGTTGAAATGCAGCTGATAACAAATAACAGCAAACGAACCAAAAGCCAGAGGAATACTAGACGCTCACACACTGTCACCGAAGAAGAACGGGAACATGGATGAAGCTGTATTTCCTCCATGGTGCAGCTTATGCTGAAAATCTTTCTGACCATTCTCTGGAATTGTGGTGAGTTAAGGCCAACACCCTTGAACAGTCTTAAACCCTACCTCAGGATCAAAAAAGTACAAGAGCGGTCGTGTTGCGTCTCACCGCCAACAGCCTGATTTTTCAAGGTCCTGATCTCGGCAGGCCACATGACTTTGTGTCAACGTTGTTCTCCCCACATTTCAAGGTCTTTGGCAAATGGAACCTTCCAGAAACCACTGCAGACAGTCAGAGTCTTTGCTTTCACATCATCTGATCCAAAATAGAGGAGCAAATAAAGGAAGGGAAAACAACATCGTCAGACAAATGAACAAGAAAAGGAGTTGAGATTGGAATCTAGGGAGGAAAGAAAACAAGATAAAAAGAGAGAGAGAGTACAAAAGCTCCACCAAGTAACGAACAGAGTTTGTCATTTTCAAATGAAAATCTCCTTTTCATTAAATATTCAACTGACAATGGCCTCAAGTCAGTCATGTGTCGTGTTTTATATCTGGTCTCATTTCCTGCTTCAGTTTGGGTAAAGATAAGGGAATGCAACGCCGAGTCGCTGGCTGCAGGAAGTATCAGGCGGATATTGACTGACAATGCGACGGAGGCAACAAACCTCAGAAAGCTACTTCAGCCTTCCTCTGCCTGGCTTACTGTGGTGACGGTCCCTACTAATCCACCAACACTCTTGCTAGATGGCTATCCAGCTCCCGTTTTCAATTATCTGGGTCTGGTTAGGGGGGAGGGGGGGGGGGGAATAAATGGCCTTTATTAGGACTTGGATACCGTAATGAGACAGCGATCGGAGGCGTGTGTTTGATTCCGTTTAGGATTCAAGATAAGCGATAAGAGATACCGGGTGCTTATCAGTGGAGGAAAAGAGATTAGTCTCAGGGTATTAGTGGAAATGTATCATGACACAGTGGCTAATGATGTGTAACAAACTTGCTTCCTATTGCCGCTGCTTTGTGAAATAATCTGGACAGATGATTTTTGCTGGACAGTATTTTTTAACAATATTTCCTTTGCAAAGCCAACATTTTCTCCAACGTGTCCTCGGGGGGGGGGGGCGTAATTCCTTTCCACAGTAAGACAGACATTCCATTCATCTTTTATGACATGGTAATTGTGTTTACCAGCGGTCACGGAGGCTTGTTTTGTGTCCCCTGTCAGTCGGATGCAGACATAAGCTTAAGTTCTCCGGAGGAAGCTTCGTCCTCCTGTCACTGCACACAAAGGCCAGCTGGTGGGTGGATTCTCAGAGCAAACCTACAGACACACAATGATTTCATATTCACAACACTTGTCATCAAGTACGAGCTTTAAAAACCTAAATATCTTTGACGGATCCTTCTTTGTGTCAGGAATGTGAATGGCAGGATGACATCGACAGGTCACAGAACAGAACGCAGTTACGGATTTATTTTACGGTGAGGTTTAATGTCAGCAAATCTTTTTGTCCTGTCCTGCAGACTAACACGTGTTGCTCTCTAGAGAAACTGCTTCCCATCTCTTTTTGTGATTTTAAATCATTCAGTCATTAATATCGATCAACAGCTCCCTGTAGGATATCACAGTCCTGTCATGCTGGAAATGAATTGCCTTTTGAAGGAGAGTAAAATACAGCAGTAAAGAAATGAATGCAAATCAATAGAGATAAAAGTCAATCTCTGGAAGTCATGTTTTTCGTTTTGTCTTCCTCATTAATTGTGACGCGGCGGCTTATCAATGAAACTTTTCTGCCAGAAAGTACCGCCGGACTGCCCGTCACTTCCTACGTTTATGTGTAAAATGTCACCAAGCCTGTCTCAAAGCCCAGCGTTCCTATTCGCCCTCGCTCCTCAGACCTTTACAGAAGTAACTGACCATATCAGCTTCTGATGTGTTTCACCGTTGCACAACCTTCCCACATGCTGGCTGTCACATTCCACCAGGGCTCACGGAAAGGTGAGGTACCTTTCCAGTCCCAGAAATACACAACTACTAGTTTGTTAAACAAATGGTGGGGGTTAAAGGTCGAGGCTTGAGAGCGACGTGCTGGCACAACTCTGGGAGGCTTTCAGAAACACTTTCAGATGAACCTCTGACTGACAGCCAGACTCTTTTAGAGCTCTTGGCTGCTGATCTGGTTTTGTTTACTGGAGATAAAAAGTTCACTTCCAAGACGGTTCAAGCAAATTTGAACAGATCTGAGGGAATGGCACAACGCTAATCTCTGAAATGTAAAATGAAAGGATAGATCAGAGGTATGAGTGTGTGGCTTTTTCCTCCTTTGTAGATTATTTTATTCATCTTTCTCTGTCATTTCGGTACACAAATCCACCCATGCTATAGACTCCTAGAATTTGGTCTATAATTAGGAAGAATAGGCTGTATATCCAACATTTCGCTTATTTTCGTAGCATTCTTAGAACAGTTTTTCAGAGAATGAATCGTATTAATAGCTTTCCAAAAGCCTCATGCATTTGCACTCCAAATAAAATAAAAGAGTGTTTTATCTCTTCTCTAAACGACATGCTCCTGAGATAAGGACGGCATTGACAGCCTTGTGTTCGCCAAATAGCTGACTGTGTTTACTGAAGGTCAGGTTGTGTTTAACTGACCAGTCTGAGGTCATCCTGCCTGAGGGAACTCCCCCCCCCCATCATTAGTTAGGTATTGTCAGAGCTGGAGGTGAGACACATTCCTGGTATTGTCAGGATTCAGAGGCACGATGTGAGAGGACATGTTTACCTGTGCTTTACGTGCTACTCGACCTGCTGAGGCCTTTTTCTCGTATACGTGCAACGTGCCAAACGCGCTGTGGGCTGACGTTGACACCGCTGTAAGATGAAACTCACTGCACTGATGCTGTGAGCCATGTGTGAGTACTTAAAGTATAAAATTTGATGAATGAGTTGGTTGACGGCGAGGTTTTTAAATTACAGGTTTCAGTTACGTTTTCATTAGATTGGATAACACGGGTATGAGATGCTGGATGAGCGTGAAGCTTTCAGAGGGAGGAACATTTAATAACTCGATTCTTCTCAAATGTGAATATGCGTCTTTTATAGGATTTGTAGAAGCAGCATGGAGAATAGATATTAGCAGAGTTTTTGGACACTTATTTTCAAAACTTTGAAATGACAGCAGGCAACAGGTGATCAGATTGAGAGACAATCCTGCCACATGTTGCATTTGGTGGGAAGCCTCCCCGGGTCAGGTGGAGGTCTCCACCTCACGCTTGCTGGTTTACTTCTGACCACTATGAAGGAAATAAGCTTAATTTGCTATACATCCCATCATCTTTCTTCATTCCCCTTCATCATAGATTATCCTCTAAATATCAGTCATTTACTCAAGATTCTTTCCCTTTTATATGATGCTGCATTTTTTTATTTTTGCTCCATTCAATAGCTTGATTTACTATTTCTGGTATTGTAGTTCATGAATACATATATTTGAACTCATGCAGAGCAACAATTTTTTAAAATTTATTTAGATATTTGGTTTTTAATGCAGGATTTAATCATAAATGAGATTTTTTGTGAAAGATTTGGTACTTTTACTGATGTTAAGCCTCTGCACTGTTCAGCCCACGAATTTTAGGGTAGTAAGATGAGGTTTGTGGTGATGGGGCAATTCCCTGTGGCTATAGGATATCATTTTCTCCCTGATGGGGGAATGAATTACTGACACGCACCACAAAAACCAAGTGCCCCAGGGTCTAAGGTTTCAGGGGCCCTCACATTCAAAACCTTCCATTCAAGCAGAGCGTATCATTTACAAAGACTTTCCCCGGGATGGAAGTTTTTTTATTGGTAGAAATGACTCACAGTTTTTTGATGATTTTGTCTTTTTTTTTTTTTTTGAAGTTGAGGGACAATTTGACGTCACATGTCATCAAAGCATATGGAACACTTTTCATTCTCAAAAAAAAAAATTGTCATCATCATTTCACCAAAGCAGATCTTTTCCTTCATTCATCTCTCGTAACAAAGACAATTTAAAGAAGTTTGGACCTGATGGATTTTTTTTTTTTCTTTGTGATGCCCAAAACTATTTCATCCAGATGTTTGCAGTGACCTCAGTGAATGATGGATATCATGCAAAAGGCACAGAGAGGACCAGAAACGCCTCATAAAACAAAGAGCCAGTCCTAAAAAAAAAAGTCATTTAGTTTGGAATCGGCAAAGAAATGGAAAATTAACCTTCAATGTATGTGTTTCATTTACATATATGTGGGTAATTGGGCTACGGTGGTATGAATTTTATTTCTTTATCTTGATGACAAACCATTATTCATGACGGCTTGGTGGTTAGCCCGTAACCCCACCTCACATAAAAAAAACTGGTAGCAACAAAAACCAGTAATGTGCTACTCTACCAATTAAAGAAATGAAATAATGTTTAAAATACCAGCCTAGGCTAAAACATTTAAATTAACCACAAAATATTTATATGGATTTCTGTGCTGGAAGAAATGAAACTTTTCATTCCCAAAACACCCCAGTTAAAATTAGAGTTCATTTTTTTGTCAGTGGAGATAATCTGATTTAAAAAAATAAATTATCTGCGAGTTTAAAATAAATAACACATGACTAGTCGTGCGATTAAACAAACATACTGAGCTAAGATCAAAGTTTATAGCAGAAGTGATTTTCAGTTTGAGAAAACCCCCACTGCTCGCTGATTCCCAGTGAACCCCCACCTTCCATACTGAAAAACACTTTCAATTCCAGTCCTCCAAGAAACAGCGTAAGTTATCCCCTTTATTCCTGTGTCAGAATCACAGCTGTGGTGAGGGGAAGTCGGGGTCTCGATTGAGAATCCATTCATGACTGAAATTAATCCATCTACTCCCAGAAGCGCTGCTTGCCTGGCCTCCAGGGCGGCCGCATTATATTGGGGAGGTAAATCAGAAACCATCTCCCTTCTTGCCTCTTGTTGAGTCTTTATTCTCAAAGCCGTCCGACACAACGCTCCCCATCAGTTCATTCTGTGTTCATATTAGTCTAAATGGACGTTAAGGGGTGTTAGGAGAGGGAAAGTTATTATAAGAAAAGGAGATGAATCGAGGCCAAAGCCTGGCTGTGGATCTCAACTGATTCAGTCACATTACGTCTCTGTGTAAAGCACCTGATTCCCCTCGTCTCCCTCACCTTCCTCCGTCTCCCAACAGAGAAGCATGCATGGCTGGAAGGGAGGGGACAGAGAGATGACAGGGAAAGATGCAATGGTCACCAAAGATTAATATGAGAAGAGGTTTGAGGCATAAAAAGTATATAGACAGATGAGATAAGGGAGGATATTAACAGTCAGCGGTGGATGCAGAGCACAGGTGGAGGTTACTTTAATGTGGCGAGATCAAACAGGCATTTTGTAGTAGCATTAGCATAAAATTATTTAGTTTATATATCATTCCATTTCGGCTCTTCACCCAGAGTCTCATCCAGATGCATGAGGTACCTGTGGGCTTCTGGATGAGACACCTCGGGGTCGGTATGGGGCAGCCAGATAAAGTGTAAAGTATGATACCTTCAGCCTGTGCAGGACGGGCCGTAATCAGGACGAGATCACATGACACCGCGGCGGCGTGGTGACGAACTAATGAGCTGCTGCCTGAACAACACTGCTTCTTCAAACACTTAGGAGCATCTTTGCTCCAGCAGAGACGAACTCACCGTGCAGCTGGGAGTTTCTCACCTCACTGAATAATGAACTTGAGATAATAATATTTTTTTTATTACTCCTAGCACGCTTTATCAGCTGAACCACAGGCCGCTTTAAGAGACAGGTTATTAGTAGGGAGCCGGGCCCTTATTGGTTGCTCCGCTCTGTTTTTCATCCAGCGGGCTGCAGATGTGACTGGATCACCTGCTTGTTATTCCACGCAGCTTCCTGCACTTGACTGGATATTTAACACCGGCTACATCCATCCTCCTCTGCTCCGGCCGGGAGATGAGTGTTGATAAAAGGATTAATCACTTCCTCTTCTTATCTTGACTTTTGACGTTCCCCTCTCATCCCTCTGTCTTTCTTCCGCATTAATTTCCTTGTTTTATTTGTATGGGACGTACCCAAAAATGTGGCGCAGTGGGTAGCGCTGTCGCCACACAGGAAGACAGTTTCCGGTTCAATTCCCACTCTGTGTGGAGTTTGCATGTTCTCCCCGTGTCTGTGCGGGTTCTCTCCAGATTCTTCCTCCCTGAATGAACGAATGGATGGATGGTTGGGATATGGTGAGATTCTTGTTTCATTTATTTTCTTGTGTCCACACCTAGTTTAGGATAACTAATCCAAAACTTATTGCGATGCTCTGTTGAACTTTTTCACATTGTAGGTACGTTTAAATAGCAAAATAATTATAAATGACCAAATGTTTCACCAACAAATGTCATATTTGCATATCTGTACGTCACGATGATACAAAGGAAGAAGTGCTTTGTGGGAAATATTTTAATGAATGAATTCCTCTTTTCTTAGCCTGCATGTTTACAAAGACTCCCCTGTTTTTCATTCTGCCAAAGATTGTCCACTAACACTTTAAGGAGCTGTAAATTAATCTTTACATTGTTTTTCATTGCTACAAAAAAAGTGCATTGTAAACACGCATGACTCCTCTGAAAGGGTTAATTGTCATAAGTCTCTCCCTGCAAAGCAAACAATTGATCTGCAACCACCCCAAACCCCTGGACTCTTCAGATTGTGTGTGCTGCAGTGCATTCTGGGAGAATAAACAAAGATTGCTTTGTCTGTGTGTGTGTGATCAGAAGAGGTGCTCCTCTTGGGGTCTTCTCTCAGCGAAATAAGTTTAAAAAAAAAAAAATCAATCATTGTTTGGCACCACTCTGCTGACTGTGAGTCAGGAGCTTCCTGGAAGCTGCGTCTTCATTGTGCTGCTTGAGTGTGAATTCATTTCTCCATACAGAGGGAAGGACGTCATCCATCGTTTGATTTATTTGAAAGTTGGTTCTTTTACTTAAATGTAATTGATCCAAATTTCTAAAATGATCCAGTGGGACTAACCTTTGCAGTCTTAATACCTTGGTCATCATTGATCCTGAAAGAAAGAGGCTGAAGTCAGCTGATCACTCTCTTCATTGATGCATAAAGCTAAAGTCTGGCTGTTGTTCTGGCTTCCTTTGCAGCAATGAAGCTCAGTGTCGCAGTAAACCGATTCCCTTCTATGTGGAACGTTACTGGACTGAATGCAATCGCTGGGGAGTTTTTGGCCGTTACGGGTAGTATTCTCGATGGCTGTTATTGGTGTCCAGTGTCCTCAAGTGATTCACAGTCCAGACTTTCATCAGCGCTTTTGGCCTCCGTTTGACCCAGTGTCTGCAGCATCTCCGCTTTTTATTGAGCCTATGGCATTGAGTCTGGGTCTAGACACAGGGCAAATAGACTGGAAAAACGCTCGCTGTCTTCTCCCAGACACATCTCTCTCCATCACTTTCACTCCATAGAGAAGCAAAACTTTTCCTCTTGCTTCTTCCTCTGACCCCTTCTCCTCCTCGTTCACTTGTGTTCAATTTTCAAAGCATCTTACCCACAGCAGTGCAGCTTGTTCACCGTTTAATTAGCAACAGTGAGTGGGTTATGTTTAAAGTCTCATAGCAGAATTATTTACACATACAAACTGTAACACATAAATAAGCACATTTGATTAAAATAAAAAAAAAAAATATATATAAATGAATATAAATGAAGTCCATGCGCAGGTCCTTCTAAACAAAAGCATTGAAAAAATTGCTGAGTTGAGAAAGTGTATGTAATCCTATGTTTTTATAGTAAGGGAAGGCAAGCGGAAAAAACAAATGAATGGCTGCATTTGACTCGCTGACTATAGACTGTAGTTTGCTGTCACTTATTCTGCAGCCAGGGAGTCCCAAGAAGAATCCCTGGGATCACCAGCGCCCCCTACCATGTGGCAGGAGAACTGCGTGCCTCAGTGCTTCTTCCCAACCGTTTTAGGACTGCTCAACTCCAGAAAGATGTTACACACATACAGTTGTTGACAAAAAAAACCTGTACATTATTATGAAAATTATGGAAATTTAGTTAATTTAGCAAACGTGTTTGAACATTTTAACAGAGACGTATAGAGAGATAGCATTACGGCCTCACTGTTTAGCTACCAGCACAGCTAGTGGAGCCATTGTGCAATCCATGATGAGGCTCAGCTGGCTGGTGCCTCACCGCAGGTCTCTAATCAGTATTACAGCAGTAAATGTGAAAATTCAGCATTTTTGAGTAAGAATAATCTAAAGTTGAAGACGGGTCAGTAACAAAGTTGTCTGTTGTTTCTACCTTTGACCCCACCAGTGGAGTGAAAGTGCTGTCAGTCTATTATTTTTCATAAATATCTGTCAGCAATGGGTTCAAATAACCTAATCACATCATCCCTCATCCGTAGGTCCTATCTGCAGTTTCTGACTGTCTTGGAAGATCCATGGTAATTAAGGAAGCTAACAGGCGAAAAACTGAAACAGTCACAGTGGGAATGGATGCTGTCAGTATTCAGTTTAAATGAGCTTTTCAGCATATCTGTAATGACTGTCTCGTAGATTGTCAAGCATGATCTGAGCTTCGTCTTTGGTGCTGCATCTCAAATTCCCTTCTTGACAAGGCTGAAGGGGAAGGAGAGGGAAAAAGGTTCCATCCATTCACTGATCCTGACAAGTCTTTTTTCAAATGGTATTTTTCTTCCAGGGTTCAAAGATGTTGCAGGAGCACTGAGATCCTTTGAACATTCTGTTAGTTGCAGAGCAAATTGGCCCGCCATGACATTGCAGTGACTGGCGAGTCCAAGTGTCCTGAAGCCAAAGCTCCTTTTTCTGCCCCATGTCAGAGCAAAACAATGGAACTCACAAGGAACAAAGTCATAGGGAATAGGAAAGTCCAGGCCATTTGTCATCTTGACTCAAGTCAAAAATAGCCGCTCGTGTTTTCTTTTTGGCCTGGTTATAAGTCCTGCAGGTCGACATCACAAAAAAAAAAAAAAAATTAGACTTCCCTCCTTTTTTTTCTTGTTTTCCTTCTTCGGGTTCTTTGCAGCACGACTGAGCCGTCGGTCCAGCAGCAAGTGTTTGACCCGAAGCTGCTTACCGTGAGATATCGCAATATTCTGGAGAAACGTAACCGTTTGCCTATGAATGCATTCAGATGACACAAATACACACATACATCCTTCACACACATCCATAGACTAGACATTAGAGACTGCTTACCACTTTTTAAAAACACAGCTTTTATTTGGGCATTGAAATATTATGTAGCTGTGTGTTAGTGTGTGTGAGAGAGGTCACTAGCCACCGGCAGGTAACGATGTTCTTGGAGTTTTCTTGGATGTTTCTGTCTGTGAGCTGTCTCCATGTATCCGTCAAGACCGGCCTAACTCTCACATGGCCGAAGCTATTCTACAGTGTTTAATAGACCGAAAGATGAATAGATTAATTGGGGGAAAAAAGAGAGTAATCTCTAATATGAATGGTTGGTGGTTTCAGTTTTAGCCGTGGGAGCGATAGCAGAGGTCATACAGTATTAGCAGAAATAAAAGTCATTGATTTATGGCTGCGATTGGAAAACTCTTCATCATCATAACACCGAAAACTGTCAACACACATGAAGGCACGATCAATCAGCAGAGTGAGGAAAGAAGTAACGGGAGGAGAAGCTGCTGGCTGATGACAACGGTGACACACAAAGCAGGAATGAGCAGCTCACAGTGTGTTAGCAAGTGAAAGGGTGAGTCAGCGGCAGGGGCCAGTGAGTCAGGGGCCAGTCACAGACCCCCTGGCCCCAGATGTTGAGCACATCCAAGGTACAGTTACAGTAAATGTCAGGGCTGAAGAGTACGAGCAGCCAAGCTAACCACACCATTATTCAACACTGTGTCGGTGCGACTGTTTGATGGATCCTTCTGTCAGGTGACTATTACTGGAACTGTGTCTGGGGTCAACGCTGGTCACTCTATTTTGGGTTGTTCTCAGTTTGGATGATGACATGTGTTTAACAGTGTTTCCACAAAGCCTTTATTTCCATAAAAATCACATTTCCAGTGTCACCGTTTCACATTATTTACTTTTTATATACACATACCTGCTATTGAAGGAAGTAATTTCTGTCCAGTTCCAAACAGATGTTTAAAAAAAACGACAAAAAACGAGACAAAAGATGCTGAAATATGTCCTGATGTTGTGTGGTAATAATACACATAATATTATATAATTCAGAACTGATCTGAGTTCTGTTCAATCCATTCATCCTCTTTATTTCACTGTTATTCAAAAAAGTTCTCTTTGAACATTTCAATAGAGCCGTGGTGACAGACGCTCCACCATTGAATAACAATCACTGCAGCGTTACTAATGGTTTGACTACATTGGAGCGCAGTAGTTGTCCTTATTCTCAGTCTTATTACTGTATCAGTCTGCAAATTAGAACTAATTCTGTATTATTTAAAACGAGATCATTGAGGGAAACTGGTTCATTGTAGTGTGGAGGGTTCATGCTTGACTGAACTGATGGATTCAGAGTAAAAACCTGCCATTAATGATCCATTAATGATCCACACCAGTTTTACTGGTCTGCAGGTCCCTCTACTGGTGCCATCACTGAACAGGCAACCCAGCACCGACTGGTCATCATGTCCTGTGTGTGTGTAGAGTGTCATTTTTAGTGATATGGAGTGTGATCAGTGGGGAAGACAAGTTAGTTAATCCAGAGTTCACCTATGAGCACTGAAAAATTAGATATGCAATTAATGGACCTAAATATGGAGGAGAGCGTATGGAAGAAGTTTTTAGAAGTTTTAGTTTCTAACTACCACACAGCAGGTAATAAACTCAGTCATCATGGATTTTGAGATTTATTTATTTTATTTATTATTGGTGGTTTCCCTACAAACTCCTCTGATGTAGTTTAATGCTCCTCTGTTGCTAACATTACGTATGCATAGCAGTGTCTGCTTGAAATTAATGCCACATATTTTTGCTCTTGAAATTAATTTGTTTGGGTAATAATGTAAATGATGCTAATTGAGTTGAAATTGTACTGCCGAGTTGTGGCAGGAAAAAATGAGTCAGCACAGTTTCTGTTATGTCTCAAAGCGGCCGGACATTTAATTTCTGACGGTGCAACTCAACCAAGTGTTTGAGACCTGGTCTGGGGCAGTGGGGGCGTTGGGTTCTGGTTTATAGGTTTGAACTGCGGGGAAGTATGCCTCATTACTAACCAGAGAGCCGAGGCCGCGATGCATTTGAAGTAGCTGCTACGCTGGTGTTCGCTCTCAAACAGTGATTCACAGATGAGCACTGAATGACTCATTACATTCATTCCGGCTGACCCCCGACTGCTTCCCAGCAGCCTCAGCTCCGCTGAAGGCAAACCTGCTGCTGGACTGAGGTGGAGGTTAGGGTGGTGGAGCCCTCTGCTGGCTGCTGTGTGCAGAAACCCCTCTTCAGGCCTGACTACAAATCCGTGTTTAGGGAAGTCTGCAATGATGATGATGATGATGAATCTATCCTGCCTGAACTTGTATTTAATTGGATTTGTTGTTTCCCATCTTCATGATTCATGAACACATTTGTCAGTGAGTCCTGAATGTTTTCTAAATAATGATTTCTTCATCATTAAATGGTGCTAATAGCTCACAAAGCTCATAAGTCCAGGGGACTGGTGTCTCCTCTTACAGTGTTATGTTTGGCCACTGTTTTTATTGCGCTATTGCTCTCACTGACTTTATGCTGTAGTTCCTCTTGCATACTGGCCCATTAGAATGAGATCCATATCAGGATACTCTATAAGGAAGAAGGAAAACATGTGTGAATGCCAATTGTAAATGCACACAGAATGCAGTTCAAATCATGATGGGATCAGCCAGGCCGCATGTGTCTGGATATCAGCCACGCATAAATGCAATCCATGCAGCGTGATTGGCATCAAGCTAACTGTGGCTGGCCGTAGTTAGCAAGGCTTCCCCCTGCAGAAAATGTATAACATGCACTGACACCAGAGGCTTCTCGTGGTGATTGTTAAAACAAAGGGAAAACTAGAGATCAATTCCTCATGGAAAGAAAATGACATCTTTTTACCTTTTGAGGAATCAACAGCATTACGGACCAATCAGCAACCTGATTTTTGCATTACTATTTCAGGGTGAGTGACTGTCTTCTGTCTTGTCCTCCTCCTCTGAGAGCCTGGTTAATAAAAACACACCCAGGCTCTGGGCAATCTGGACCGCTCCCAATCAGAAAGCCATTAATCTAGTGATGGATGTGACTTTGCTTCTCAACAAGCAGATGGCAGCTTTGACTCAAACAAGACATGTTGTGGTCGGCACATAAAGGGGCTTCTTTAAACAAAAACTGGAGGCTAGATATTTCAAGCGGGGCAACTACCTGATGAAAATCTGCCCAGTCAGAGGGCTGCTGATAGCTCTATGGGCTCTAATCTGCACAGCCTTGATTATGATCCCTCGGTTTTCTAATTTCTTTTCCCTGTCATTTGCATTTCATTAAAAAAAAAGAAAAAAAGAAGAAGTCATTTTTCATTAACTGCAAACACAATCAATTTCATCATCATTATTTCATTGTCTGGAGACAGAGCAGTGTAAGTGCTTCCTAATCAGAGCCTTGTCAACTAACCTAGTGGAGATCAGCAGCTGACTCACACTGAGATAATGAACAGGAAACCAGTCAGATGTGTGACTAATCACTAGCCAGTGGTGAGTCACACCTACAAAGTTCATCTCCTCTTAATTTGGATTTTGTTGGAATTAGCCCAGAGACTAATTCAGATTCTCTGAGGTAATGATAAGGATCTGTTTGTGTGCATCTGTAACTGTATATTTCTGGCAGCGCTGCTCGCTCGCTGCTGCAGCAGGACTAGCTAATGACACAGTAGCCCTTTTTGCTTCTCCTGATTTATTTGTGTGTTTTGGAGTGGATGGAGCTGACGGAGGTCAGAAGGAAAGATTACAGAGCCTCGCAGCATCCCGGAATAGACGGGTGTCAGCCAGGAGCCCAGGGATGCTTGTTAAAGCCGCCATCTGCAGCCTGAGCGGAGGAAAGGTTTGCCCACCGTTCACTGCAGGCCTTCAATTAGGGCTTCCACCGCTACGCTGAGGTGATGCTGTGTGTGTGACGCGGTGATCTCAGCCTGTTCATCTTTACTTCATCTTTATGAGCTAGTGATTCATACAGGACTTCTCAGCTGAAGTTACAAACCAATAGAAACAATTCTATCAACTAGCTTTGTTTTCATGCATGAACTCAACTGACCAGAGCCAGCATGGATCTCTGATGGATATTCGTTGTCATTAATCGTCTTTCAGATTGATAAAGGGTAAAATTCCGAATGTTTTTGAGCCATTGAATGTGTCCTTCGCCGACACCGTGGTCGCAAAGTCTGGCTCATACACTACAGAGCCCGAGAGCCAGACGCTGCCTCACGCTATGGTTACCATGGTGAAGTGAGACACTGCACGTCTAAGTGAGAGAAGATCTCACAAGGCTTGCCTAAATGATGCCTGTGTGTTTTTGTGCATGTCAGTGCCTCGGCGACGACTTCAGCATCTGCTGCAGCTTCGTGTCTGATGGCTTCATGTTGGCTTGAACACACTGTATTGGTTACTTATGGGATTTCAAGTATTTTTATCTTGGTAATAAAGCATCCTGCAGAAGGGGAGGACGCTAAGTAACGGCAGTAAAATGAAATGAATCAAGAAATTCACGTTGCTGAAGTTTATGAATAAGATAAATCATATATGAAATTATTTAATTGAGGGAACAGAAGATGAATAACTTGTTAGTCGAGAAATGCAAAATTACCTCATTTTGAATAGTCATGCCTGAAAATAAGTTTGACAAGACTAACAAAAGGAATCACGGTAGTAAATCTTTGCATTTACCTTAACGTATATTACTAAATTTGTATTAAATAATAGATTCCAAAATCTAATTCTGCTTCTTGCTGAGAACCAGCAGATGGCCACGTTCTTCGTTGCATTTGTGTAGAGTTGTTGTCCAGGTGCTTTACATGTCTCCCTGGACAAAGTTGCCATCTTGATTTTACAAACTTACTATTTGACGCAAGGGAAAATGAAGAGATATGAAATTCACTTGAAACAGAATAAACAAGATGCTCCCTTCATCGGAGAAGAAAAGCCTCATTTTTACCTTAAATAAAGATGAGGGAAGGAAATACTGGATATAAATCATGCAAAGCTTTGCTTTGCCTACGCACCTTTATGTCAGCAGAAATCATGATTGTACTGATATTTACAGTACCAGCTCTGTGTACTTTGCTGTGCTCTCTCTCTGCACTCAAAGTTTCATTCGTTGTATTTAAAATGTGTTTATACTGAGACAAAGGAGATATATGTCAAATCCTTGTCCGTGTGTTCTTTTCGTACAACATAAATGTGGTTTTCACCACCTCTGTTTTATAGCTGTGCAGCGAGGTCATCCTGTTGGAAATAGAGACGGCGTAAATGTCCTCGTCTCTCTCCTAGTTTGGGCTCAGTGGTGTAGAACGTCAAAGGTTGTCTCCTACTTCCTCACAGGGTCTGATGAACTTCCACCATCCATCCATCTATCCATCCATCCTTCAAGTTCCTTCAAGTAGTACTGCTTCATGGAATTGATGAGAATAAACTCAATCATTGTGGGAAAAGTACTGCTGAGCTGCTGTGTGACAGTTCCCTCGACTACAACCTCACATTTTTTGCTGCTTTTCCAAATGATTGACTGCAATCGGTGCTTGTGCCCCACCTACGTTTTATCAAATTGCCCATCAAATCCATCCGTCATTTCCTCTTGTCTTCTTGCTCTGCTCGTCTGTCTTCAGGCTGATTCAGAGGTGTTATTCTTTTCCTCCTGTGTTCTCTGGTTCCACATCTCCGTCCCTTCTGCACCTCCCGTCTCGCTGGTCTTCAGTTCCCCGCTGCGCTGCGAGAGATCAGATCCAAATGACATGTGCATGAGCATCCAACATGATTATGTATCCAAACGTCTCCAAGCCGTGCAATTATGTCATTTTCTACTCAGGATGTTCCCTGAAAACAACGGGGTGGCTTGGCAGATCGGCGCTATGACTGAATGTTTCAGTCACGGGCTTCTCCTGGTTGTCTGATACTAAAGTCGTCTGTCGAGGGTCAATCGGGACGTCTGAGGGAGTCCAGCTTGATTCTTCTACAACAGTTTGGAAAAAAAAGAGATGAATTGACCTTTTTGAAGTGCTCGTCAAGAAAAGTGCATAGAGGAGGTGCAGGACAGCAACATGCTCAGAGCAAATGAGCCAAACAGCAAAGACTGTCAGTAAAGGTTGACCTGTGTAGAGGAAGCTTTCATTTGAGCCAAACGTGTTTCCATCAGATTTTAGTCTCTCTGCGGAATTCACATTCATTTCTCTGGCTTGTATATTTCCTTTTTCATTTGATTTTGCATGTTGTTTCTGTTATCGTTCTTGTAAAAATGCAACCAGGCAGATCTATTCTCACCCTCCGTGCTCACCCAGATGTGGCTGTGGTTGACTGTTGGCATGGCAACAAAGATGCTCCACGTTCATCACGTTCGCGTCCTCCAAATCGCCGTCTGTTTCTGCCTCTTGAGACTGTTGTGGAGAACGCTGTCACGTAAATAAAGCTATTAGGTTTGATCCGTTCTCACTAGCGCCAGGCCGCAAGGAAACTTTGAGTCTACGATTTGTATATTGTCGGCATAAACTGCCCACTCGGGTGTTTACGAGATTGGAGTACGGCCATGTTGGAAACGCGCCTGCCGCTATTACGTGTGGATTAGGCGGGTTTGTAGGAGGCCTCTCCATTCCACTCGGGACAAGATAATGATGGTTTTAGAAGGGAAAGCGATGCATCAGACTTTTGCATCAGGGAAACACCAGAAAGGTTTACATCATGGAAATTGCTTCCAGGTGTCCCGATAATAGTTGGATGGTGTCAGTTATTCCTTATACTAATGGTTCAAATCTCACGGTGATCTTCATCTGGACCTCCTCTTGAGCAGACATGTGTTATTGGACAACAGAGAAAAGCAAATATTATCTTATACCAATCCTTTTCAGCAATGTAGGATTTTATAAACAGATGTCCAGTTGCATCTTTGAGCTGAGTTGGATTACGACATTATTACCAAAGGTATAATGGTGATAATTTGTATATCCAGAGCTTAAGACTTTTGAAAATGAAATTCTTTAGCCAGAGATTCTGAATTTGTCACTTACCTGCACCTTCTTCTAATAATAACAGTAATTATCTAACTCCTTATAATTATTACGCTTCTTATACTATTGGTAATAATTATCATCAAATATTATGTTGAGCTTTCCCTTCATTTCATCTTTGAAAGAAGAACCTTTGACCTTTTTGGTACTTCTCAGACATCACCTGTTCAACTTTTCAACTTCCTTTATGACGTGTTTTCAACCACACGTCATAAACTGGTGTCAGCGATGCTGCCAGCCGATCCCATACCATCACTCCCAGTTTGTCATGACAGAGATTGAGATCACAGAGGACGCTCCATCACAGCTCCTTCAGTTCCATTGGTCCTCAATCCGTTTAGTTAGCGCAGCTTTACGCTTTGTTTAATTACATTTAGGGCCCATACGGGAGCAGCATCAGTGCCGACGTGATGTTTTGTAGCCATTATAGCAACACAGGAGAAATCTCCCGACTAGTCTTTTCCAAATAGTATTACACAGCTAAATGTCCTCCAAGTGGTTGTATATATGCTCAATCCTCTGGACTGCAATCAAAGTCTTAATTTAGTAGAGCTGGAATGATGCCCTGATTAAAAAGCCCATACATTAACAGTCATTCAGTGAAGCCATTAATAAATGCAGAGGAGCTGCTGTGACTCCTGCAGTTTGCCTTCAGCTGTGCCCCGTCTCCTCCCTCACCAGCGTCTCACCCCTGCTGTTACCTGGCTGGCTCCCCCCAGAGGCCGCTCGTCATCACTGCAGCCTCTGCCAATAAACACCTGCGTAGCTGTAGTCACTGCATTGTGATCAGGACTGTTGAAGGCAGTTTATCTGAGAGCCGGCTGTTTTGGGATCCCTGTCGCTGAGCGGGAGCGATCTGCAGAGCAGGTAGCGAGGAAGAGGAGGGTACTTCATGTAGCATCAGCATGGATAACATCACCATAGAGACGGCACTTGTGCTGATTGATGCTGGCTGCCAAAAAAAGGAGGAAGGGGATTAAATGTTTTCTCTTGGAGATTGCTTGTTCATGCATGTGTGCCATCTTATCCTGCATGTGTGCCTTTGTGATGACAGCAGCCTTAGTCAGCATCACAGAATGTGGCGGTATTGCTGGTGTTTTTTCTAGCTCTACTTCCCAATGCGACTGGGTTTGAGAGGAGGAGAGGTTAACGAGTGCACGATGCCGCCAGAGGGAACAATGAGGAGTCTTGAAGTGAGGGGATCAGTGAGTTGGCGCTCATGCAGACAGGAATCCGGCTCCGTCAAACGCATTTCCTTAATGTTTGTCAGAGAGGAGAGAAGAAGGGGACAGGAGGTGTCGGGTTCAAACCTCGGATGCTGCAGCCACACTTTCAAGACTTTTGCATGACTAAACTTGTGAAAAAAGGGGTGAAATTATTCTGCGACTTGTTTTTGTCACCTGTCATCTTTGTCTTGTCAAAGTTTTTCTTTTTGTAATGTTTTAAATTGATCTGCTGAGCGGAAGGGTTTGAAATGCTCGTGGATTTGTAGATCTTCTCAGCAAAAAAAAGTTGTTTGTAACCGATATATTCCTGACTTTTTGTCCGATCTATAATATTATGATATCGCAAAGCACTAAGTTAGCAAACGAATGACTTTGGAAAGAAAATTGTGGAAGTGTCCCAGGAGAACATTGACATTTGAGATATGGAGTCAGCAGGATGGGTCAAAATCAACTCTAGAAAAGGACTTGTGTTATTGTGAAATGTCAAAGTTTTCAAAATGAATACCTTCAACGGTGGCCAAGCAGGACTTTAATATTGTAATAGTACAATCAGGAAGCCTTTATAGCTTTTATAGGTGGAGGCTTGATTGTAATGAACAGCAAGCGAATGGTGTTAGCATGACCCAGACGTTAAATGTCACTTTAGTGCACTCGAGTGTGATTGTGGGTCTGAGCGAGGCTGATTTGTGTTGCTTTGGCAAAATGTCACTAATTCACTTCAGCATGGAGGCATATTATTAAAATAAACCTGGCCCCGTCTAATGCAAATGCAGTTTGACCTCCAGGCGGGAATAGGTGCTGTATGGTCCTCAAGAGTGTGTTCAGTGTGATCATTGAATCCTCCCCCTGTAGGACTGGTAGCAGATGCAGAGGCAGCTGGTTATTTAAGCGACAAATCTACCAAAACTAAATTCATCTGCGAGCTATCACACCCTCCGCTACGTATCTGGATCGCTCTCCATCTCTACTCCTCCCGTCTTGCTCGCTTTGGCTGCGAGGGTTGAGTAGATGCTTGAATATTTTCCACTCACCTGGTTTTTAAGTGCATTTCCAGTTTTGTGCTGCGAAGAAGTCTTAAAATTTGGGGGGGGGGGGATTGTCAGTTGTCCAGCAGGTTATGTTCAAAGCTTTTTTCCTGCAGGCTGATGCGGGCTGTTTGTTATTTATACACACTTTCACACAATCCTCTTCTCCTGTTTGTTTACCCACCCTCTGTTGGGATGTGGCTTGTATCTGAGACATGTGTATGTGTGTGTGTTTAGCTTGTATGTGTGTGTTTGAGTATGTGCTTTCCCCACCACGGCTCTCATTCTTTTGAAGTTTGTTCTTTACAACTTCTCATCATGGAGAAAGTCACAGAATAAAACCACAACAGATGCAAACCTCTGAGAGGCGGCCTCTCCAAAGCAGCCAACATCGCGCTTCCAAGTAAAAGAAAAGAGTGGGAGAGCGATGCTTTTAATTGAGGGCAGTGTGTGAGGTAAATAAGGGGAAAGCAGATTATTTCATTATGTGACATGAAATTTTTATAAGGGGATTCCTACTGAAATGTTTCAGATGCTCAGAAGCCTACTCTGTTATTAAAAACTGCTGTGCATAAAACCCAGAGACAACAATATTAAGTTGAAGCCCACAGTTTGGAAGTATGGAAAAGAAACCACAAGAGAAAAATCCCTCCCCACCCACATTAATATGATCTTTACATGTGGAGTAACTCTACATTCAGACATGAGGGGCTCTTTATAAGAAGCCCACCCTTCTCCTTCATACAAGATCTGATGTTGTTGAGGGGATTTTCCCCATGCAGAGTCTGTGGTGAAAACTGGGGATAACAAGATGTTTCAGGTCCAGGGCAGCAGACACTGTCTAACTTTTTGATGATACCCCCCCTAGAAAGAGAGGGGCTCTAGTCCTAACCCCATCACAGCTGGAGGATCCATCTTTTTGTTTATAGTCTGTACCAAGGAGGTTGTATTTCATATGATTTTATTTCTTTTATTTGTCAGCACATTGCAATTGACAGCAGTTTTTTTATGCAAAAAAACTGGACTTTAAAGAAATGTAGTGAACACATGCAGCATCCAGGTAAAAAGAACAGGCCCAGGGTTTCTTTTTATATTTTTATATTTTAGGAGCTCTGGAAATTAATTATTTTACAATAACTTTGTTTTTCAGAAGTGTGGCTTTTCTGATAAAAAGAAATACATTTAATTTAAAAAAAAAAGACATTTAATAAAATAAAGTGAATTAGCTGTGGATGGGATATGTACAGCATTCCGAGTATATACATGTGTATGCTGAATGAATTCACTCAGTGCATTAGTTATAATGGTTATAAAGTGATGAAGTTCATGTTGCAGTGCCAGATTTCTCAATCTTCATCTATCAAGATTGTTTTGTGTGAAACTGGAACCATTTCCACACAAAGGAACTGGATTATTTTACTCTGCGTCTGCATGGGGCCAAAACTCTTGGAAGCCAAAATGCGATTTACGTCTTTGGTCTTTGGAGCCTGGAAAAACCACAGCAGCTGTTGAGATCAATCTGTTTGCCCGATGGACAAAGAGTTGCTTATCAGCCTGCTTATAGACTCTAATGAAAGACAAAGTGGCTGTTAAGAGATTTGAAGGACAACACAAAAGATTATCCCACATGTTCCTTCGTCTGGGTTCAGATGGAGAGTTAGAAAGCAAGTCCACCTGTTGGGCATATAATCCATAGTGAGTTATTTATTTTAAGCGTTTGTTTTTACTTTATTTAGAGGTCAGTTGATTATTCTGTTCACTGGTTAAAGGTGGATCTTTGAACTGTACTGAGATCATCATGCTGTCCAGCTCAGTTTGTTCCTGAAGGCCAAAGCTGATGAAGAGTCTGTTTGAATAAGAGAGATGTGTAGGGAGTGTTTGGACAGCTTTCGCACCTCACTGTAGAGAAGACTTAGATCCAGAGCTGAGAGCTTCCGGGACAGGCAGCACGGTTAGAGAAGGAAAAAGTCAGCAGTTTTTTAGTGTGATAGAAGTGGAAGCCTTTAATGGCCAAAATCTCCTTTGACACGACCAGTCAAGATCGACCAATCCGCCGCTCGTAATACTTGATCTAAAGTTTCTTTTTCTGAAACTTTTTGACAAGAATTTTCATGCTAATTCCCTCACATGTCATCAATTAGTAGTTTTCCTGGCAGTACATCCAAACTTCTGGTCCTTACGTGTGTCTGTCATCAAGAATGAGCCCAGAAAAATTCTAGCATATATTCAGCCACTGCAGGACCGAAAACTGCAACAACAAAAAAAACTTACAGGATGTTTACTGTTGTTTTTCAGATTTACACAGACTGGGCCAATCACTACCTGGCCAAGTCCGGCTGCCCACGCCTGATCAAGGATCTGAGCCAGGATGTCACCGATGGAGTCCTGCTGGCACAGATCATCCAGATCATAGGTAGACACACACACACACACACGCATTAATATGAAGTGTGCTGTATCTGCTATTCAGTATCTCTCCTTTCCCTGCTTCCTTCTCTTTCTTTCCATGCTCAAGTGATTCCTTTCACACCTAAAGTCCATTTAATAATCTCCTTTTTGAACGAACAGGATTTCTGACCTCTGCTACCAAAACAGTGTAATCTCTTATTTCAGGGGTAACTTTCAGTGTTCAAAAGGAATATAATGTAAAGATGAATGAATCATTGTGGTATCAACACACCCGTGTGTATGATTTATTCTGTGCTGTAGGTAAAGAAACCACACACAACCACACACCACACACACACTTTGTTGTAATGAATTGGGGGAAGCCGTTCCTCAGTCTCATCCAGTGTTTGGGACAAATCGCTTTTCCGTGTTTTGTCTGCGGGTGAGCTGCAGCAGGAGTGATCTAATTGCTCTGACACCCAAGGGTGTTGAGTCTCGTGTCTCCCGTTAGACCCCAGTGAGACTTCACCGCTTCTCTTCACACTCACTGACTTTCTTTCATCTGTCTCTCTCTCCTTCCCTAACTCACTTGATCTTTTCTTAGATCGGTCTGAACTCCTTGTCTCTAACTTCTCCATCCAGTCTTCTCTTTCTCACATCCTCATATCCACATGGGCGATAATGTATCCGCAAGAGGGCACAAGCCAGTGTCCTATGTGCCCGGATAAATACAGAGGATTGTGTCAGGAAGGGCATCCAATGTAAACTTTTGCCAAAATCAAACATGCGAATCAAACACGGGCGATAATACAGAAGAAAAATATGATTAGCGATTTGAGCATAGAGTAGGGGATACAGTAATCCAATCCCAGAAGGTTACTTTGGTGTGTTCCATTCATAGCTTCTGTCTCACTTAGCGTTTGATGGATGCTGGTTTGTTGATGACGTACTGTAGTTCGGCAGTGTCATTCTGTTAGTTTCCAGGTTCGTAGTATTTTATTTATCTGAGAGTCTGTGTTTGTATGGTAAATCATACTGATAAATATATACTGGTAGTCTGGCATCATCAAACCTTTAGGTTTTATCTGGGAAGTCAGTCACCATTGTGCTGTTAAAGGAACTGACAATAAAGGTTAGCTGTCGCACACAATTATTAATCGTTCAATCATCTGACTGAAAAAAAAAGACAGCTTGATGGGCTCCATTGTGAAATCACACTTTATTGATATTTAGGGTATTTTTGGTTTATTGTTCTCCAACTCAGTTTACACCTCCTCAACAGCCATGTCCACACCCTTAACCCCCCCACGCCCCTACCTAGGCTACATAGCGAAGTTAGCAAACATTCAAGTTGAAAAGTCTTCATTGTTGTACACACTCAAGTTTTGGCACATTTTCTTGTTGGGACAGGGCCTCATGAGGAAGGGACCTCTTAGGAGGACTAAACCAGTTGTTAATGAGTAGTAAAACCAACTGTTGGTTAAATGAAGTTATAAATACTACGAATTAATGCGATTTTTGTTGTAAATTGTTACAATAATGGTAACAGTACTTTTCCTTTGTATATTCTCTCTCTCTCTCTCTCTCTCTCTCTCTCTCTCTCTCTCTCTCTCTCTCTCTCTCTCTCTCTCTCTCCCCCCCCCCCTCCATTCACTCCATCTCTGTTGGATTGAAACTTTACCCTCCCTACTCACCCAAACAGACAATGAGGCCAAGCTGGCCTGTCAGTAATTCTCTGGCGGCAGCTGAAGAATTAGGCAGCTTTGCTTCCCAAACCTTTCCTGCGTTGCTTTACAACTCACCACACACACACTCACACACATGCTGACACGCACAGACACTCATGCTAGGGCGTACACACATTCTCTCCTACGCTAGCCTTAACAGAGGTCTCCTGCTGGATCTTGTGCACCTGAACTGAACCAAAACGAGACACTGGGATGTGGAAAGTGAGTAAAAGTCTCATTTCTTCATTTCCTTTCTCACACAGCAAATGAGAAGGTGGAGGATATCAATGGCAGCCCAAGGAGCCAGTCACAAATGGTGAGTGATCCAGCTTCACGTTTCTATCCATCCTATAATGTACTCATGAATGAGTGGGGCTGTACTTATGAGGAATATTTATCTGAATACCGCGCTGAATATTATCTCATCTGATGTTAAGATCTCTTTAATGCAATATAATTGGTATCTTTATTGGTCATTTTAATTTGCTAAATTACATCCACCACCTTCTGCATGACCTCTAATTTCAATCTACCTTAGAAATGTCCACCATCATAGGTGGACAGTGATCAGTAGGGTCAGATTTCTCATCACAGCTCGGTTTGGAAGTTTTTACTCACAAGCAATAACCATCTTCATTATGTCAAGAGGATTGTGGTGGTACGAGTTCAGACCCTCACTTATTTGACTTGTGTCCTTTCCAATCATCTTTCTTCCCGGTGGCCATGCGGCTGAGAGAAACTGGCAGTGTCATTTTTCTCCCTGTTAATGAGATGATGGACTGTTTAACCACCGATTGTCGTCACTGTGAGATAATTAGCCCCTCACTTTTACTAGGGTTGACTAAGTGTTTATGTAGTGTTGGTTTGCCCTGGCATCTACCCACCTGCCTTTAAAATGACTGAAGCTCTCTAGTGGGTCTGACATGTATAATAAGACTGTGTGGGCAGGAAATGTGTTTGGTCTTTACCCTGTGTTTCATATGTGTAAGTCACTGTGGGCTCTGACAAAGCTGTGTGGTTTATGACCAGTCTATTTACAGCCTTTCTGCATGTGTTTGACCCGTTATACTTCATTAATATTTCTGCTGATTTAGAGGAAGTCAGTGGATTTTATTAGCTCTGAGAAAGGTCAGATCTTTTCGACGGCTGCCATCACTGGAAAGTATCAGAATTTATTTTACAACTGGTTTTTCACATTAAGCACATGCTTTATTTTGGAATGGAAACAGACTGCTTGCTGTGTTGTTGAAACAAAAGGGGAGAAAGTGTGAAGTTCATCTGAATTATGGAATTTTCGTACTGTCACGATGTCGAACCCATGTCTGCATGTTTACTACTTTATTTCTCATGAAGTATTTGTACTAAAAGATGGAAACAGTTGACTCTAAACTGATAAACTGGTGGCTAGACCTCTGCTATGAGAAATGATGAAAACATATGCCGTTCAGTTGAGTGTGTGTGTGTGTGTGCAGTCATCTTTTTGTCTCGGTCTCTTACTAAGCCCATTGATCCACCACCTGCTCACAGAGGAGCGGCCAGCTTGGGAATCTGAAGTTTGAGGAAATGTGGTTGCTTATAGTTTTGGCGCTAAAGAAGGAAACAGCTGACACATAACGGCTACAAAGAGCGAGCACAGCCGATGTTTAGAAGAATCAAGGTTCACACAATGGAAGGTGAGAGGAGTTTGGGTTGTAGATGCTGTGATAGATGAGAGTTCTGCGTTTGCATTAAGGAATATACAAAAGTAGTCATCAGTACAAAGGTGTGAAACCATCAAAAGACAGCCCATCAATTACTGTAATCACTAACTCCATGTGACTTACTGCTCTTCGTTTTTAAGTTGCTTTCTTTCCACCTTGAATCGATCGGAATACCTCAAGGCAGGGGTTGTTTGTCAAATTCTTTTAATTTGTCAGGTTATGAAGAAAAACCCACGTAACTCCATCAATGAAGGATCAAACTATCCAAGAGAATAAAGAAAAAATAACATCAAACACAAGTATGCTCTCGTGGGCCACATAAAATGATGGAGTGGGTCACATTTGGCCCTTGGGCCTTGAGTTTGACACATGTGTCTCAAGGGGTGATTGAGGAAATCCATACAGCAAAGAGCTGTGGGTGGAATCAAACCCATCCTGTCTGCTCTGGGTGGTAGTTTCTCTACCAACTGAGCTAAACGTACCCTCAGCTCTTCATCAATTCATAAATCAATTACATTTCCATGTCAGGAAGACATTTACGTGTCTTGTTATCGCATGGGTCTGAGCGTGAATATCAATTTTAAACTTATATCTTTTGCCCGGTCCCACATATGACTAGAGCTACCTTTTTTATACTTTTGGTCCATTGTGACACACGCAGTGAATTCAGGAGATCCACCACTGGTCATCGAGCACCTGGGGCTTAAACACTTTGCCAAGAAACATCACAGTAGCATCAGCTGTCAGTGGCTGGGCAGATGAGTCTGATTTACTTTCTCTGTACATTTTTTCTCCCCATTTGGGACTTGAAATATTGATCCTGCCTCACAAGTCTGTTCCTCTAAGTGGTGGGTCTCTGCCAGTCTGGTGAGTGGACCAAAGCCAAGTGAGCAGCTGCTGGGGGAGCAGAAACCAGAATGACACCAGCATCCGTAAGCTTTTCAGTTAGGTAACGGCCATAAATCACGGTTTTTGTCTTAGATGTTATGAGAGATTTCCTAGTGTTATTTCCTAAAGAGATTATCCAAGAGAAAATCTGGCTGTTTTATCTATGGTCAGTAACAGCGATCTGTAATAATTCTTTTCACAAACATCTGCCACCAGCCACTGGTTTCCTTACCTTCATTCCTTCATTATGAAAGCCCTTAAAAGGTTAATTTGGTCCTTGACCTGATCGAGCTGCAGAGATGCTGTATTTTTCAAACTGTGCGAGCCCCCCTTTAAAAAGGCCTCCAATGGGTTCTTGATGCGTCTACATTCTCCGAATTATATGGTCAAAGGGCATCATCTCTGACTGCTCACACACGGCAAAGATGAGTTGATTAATGATTTAACAGAACCCAAACTCTACTTTCCTCCTCTACTTGCACAGATTTGCTGTCATGAAGAACAGAATGTTAAAGAGCCTGACCTTTGGTCTTCTGTCTGTTACAACGTCAGATTAAATTATGCATTGCTGGTGTGTCGGTGTCCTTGGTTAGTCCTTCATTTTCTAACTTTGGTCACTTGTTAATGTAAAACTATTGATAAAGTGTTGGGAACGCCTCAGGATCCCGCTGGATGAGCTGGAATAGGTGTCTGAGGAGAGGGAAGTATGGGCATCCCTCCTGAGACTGTTGCCCCAGCGACCTGTCCCTGGATAAGCGGTTGAAGATGGATGGATGATAAAGTCCTGTCATTTGTTATTACTCTTAGACTGAAAATATCATCAAATTGAGTGACAGTCTTTAGCTGATGATCTCAATATTGGGAATTTTTCATTTCAGTTTTCTCATTTTACAACTACATTGTTAATGTAATTTAGCTGTGTGGACAGTGCTGTTGTTAAAGGTCCCATATTATACTCTTCATAATTAATTTCACACAGCTGTCAGACGTCTAACTAGACTGTATTTTAACTCTTTTGCCCCAAACTGATCCGTGGTCCTCGCTAAACGTTGCTTAAATGAGCTCTACTCAGAACAGGAAACTGTTTCTGGCGAGAACCAAGACATGCTAATGGGCTCCGTCTGTCAGCGCCTACCTTGCCTCTCTCACGGAGAGGATGTGGCCACGGTAGCATGAGCTAATGTTTACGGTGGATGTTTCGCTATGAAGCCGGAAGCACACCGGACGCACTCAGGTGGGATGGCCTACCAAAGCAATACCCCCCCCCTCCCCCCCAACACAGATTTGCTCCCAGATCCAATTACCTGCAGCCGCTGAGTGAGCCTGCGGAGATGATGACAATGGGAGCTGACAGGAGAGAGGAACCAGGAGATTTCAACAAGTGGAGATTTGAGTCAGGTTCTGTTTCCTTCAACTCTCTGTTGAATGACTCTTCTGTTCAGCTTTTTAATTACAGATACGAGTCGAGACAGCATGGACGTAAATCAGGAGACGATGTAAGGCAGACGATTATGTTCTTCGGAGAGGATGCTTGTCACGGACACTTTTGTTTTCTTTCACTTGGGTTTTTAATGCCCTTTCACACCTCTCACCCCCCATATTACTTGTATACATTCAATGGACAGGTTTGATTGTCTTTTCATTTTACAGTTGTGGATAAAAGTGTCAGCTTAAGTTATGTGATGGGAACGGTGTACATATAAACGATCTGAGGAAGGATCCAACTCTGCAATCTCCCTGCCTGACAGTGCAGTTTCCCTATAATTGTATAGACATCCAAAGGAAATAGATGCTCGCTCAGGGTTTTGAATTAAGTAAAATATGAAGCTTTTTTCCCCCTCGAAAGGCTGGCGCTCAAACACAACAGCAGGCGGGGATGGCAGAAAGATGCCCATTTAGCAGAACTCGGAACAGTAATCTGCCTCATTACAGACATCATTAACAAAATATAGAATGCTTCCCTGTAGTACAGATAACTGCAGTATCACTATCCGGGTTTGTGTGTTTTTAGGTCATAGTGAACTCAGCAAAGGATTCTAGGGAAAAACAAACACTTGGATTCAAAGCTGCAAAGATTCAGCATCTGTCAGCTGGAGGTTTGAGAGTCAGGGTAAGAGAGATTAGATGGAGCAACTGACTACTTAAACTCAACTGCTTTCCATTTGTGGGGCTGGAAAAAAGTGTTATGGATCGTGTTTAGATCAGCTCCCAGTTGTTTCGTTTACTTGGCTGTTTTACATGCAAGCAGCATTTGTGTGTAATCTTGATGCTGTTTTGCAAACCGAGTGCCTCCGTATTGGTTGGAGGCAAACCACATGGCATCACTGTGACAGTGGAAACAGGAATGTGGTCTAATGGGGACTTAGTTTGTGCTGCATGGACTCAAGTTATAAATTATTTGACAAATTCAGAATTAGATCTGATGATTCCTCAAGTCATTAGGTTTGAATCTCCCAAATGCCAAACCAATGTACCCAATAATGAAGCCTGGAGCAAAGATGACAACCAATGTCGTTGTCATTTAAAACAAAGCTAACTATAATATCAGTGACTTTAATCAAGTCATTTGAATTCACAGAATGGTGTGTAATTCCTGCTCACACTCTAAATCATCCTGTTTGAAGATCAACACACATTTGGACTTGTTGCCTTTGAGGCCTAATTGAGTCTCGAGTTTCTTGGAGACCATAAAAACCCACCAGTTTCATCTGGTTGCCATCTGTTGTTAGCCTACATGCCAGTCTGACAAATGGCGCAAACCATTCAGTCGTGTCGTCCTCACTGATGCTTCATCATCAGCACAGCTTGCTATAAATCTCACATTCTAATTGATTGTTCTACTTTTAGTTCCTCAAACAGGTTTTGTACCAGTCCGGACCGACAGGCATTTTTTTGACACGTCCTCAGGTTGTTAGTTTGAGTACACCGGCACCGGCTGTCAGGCAGCTCACCCATCATGAGTCAGTCGCTGTGATGATACACCAGTGGACAGATGATAACTCTGGGCCTCTCAAACATCCCTGATGTCACTGGGCATGCCAAGCACAAATGAGCAGATGGCCAGTTGGACAGAAGTGATCACCATAAGAGGGAGAATTTTGTTTTTCTTCAGAATGAAAAAAAAAACAAAGTTAAAATCTGTCAGTATATGGAAAAGCTGTCAAAAACATAGAAAGTAATAAGAACAAATAATCTTGTTGTCTTGAAAAATGTCCAAAACATTATTTTTCATGGAACCATGATGTCCTATCTGTACAAAGCAGGTGCTTTTCAGCAAAAAACATTTCCATGAAAACCCAAGTACCAGTTGTCTTTATCTGGGATTATTACAGCCTAAATGACTCTGCTTGAATATCAGAGCTACAATTTTTGTGGTTGGAAGAAACACATTTCTAAACTTAGGCTTCTGTCCGTACGCGGCTAGAGGATAATTACTGCCATAAAAACAACATTTAAAATGTTTTTCTTGCTCCTGTATTAGGAAGCTGAGCATCAGCTTAGATTTGGTGAAAGGGACGACAAACACAAAATAAAAAAGGAACAATGTTAGGAAAAAACAAAATACAAGCCATGTAAGCGGCTTCTTAGCAAAACAAACTGAACAAACTGAGTGGGAAGCAGAAATTGAGTTAGACGGATCAATTATGAAAATGTGTTTTTACACAAAGGACCACATTCTAGTTTTATGTCTGATTGCTAAAGAGCTCCAGCAGCTGTTGAAATGAAACCCTTCACTGTTCTCCCACTGACCATCTCACTTGTTAGCCAGCGAGAGCCAAAGGCCTCATTAAGCGTAATTGTAGGCTTTTAATCACTCATAATAATTGAAGGACAAGGACAGATGTCCTGTAAAGGGGCAGAGCTGGCTTGTTAGCATGGGCTCAGTGAAAGGCTGGGAAAGCTTTGGCCCAACTCCGTTTGTTTGGATGAGTACCACCTGATCTGGACTCAACCTTGACCGTTACTGCTTCTGAAGTGTTTAACTACATAATGTATTTGTCTTTTCGCAAATCCCCTCTTTCCTTACCTCATCAGAATATGTGAGGAAAGATAAATCCTTCTTTAATCTTTACCTCTTCCTCCCTAGAGTTTAGTGTTCACCACAGAACCCAGGAAGCAACAAGTCTACTGATTTGTTCCTCAAAAATATACCTTTGGTTTACATTTATCTTTAACACTTTAACATTTATCTTTTAAGAAATCGCACTTAATTATAGTAAAAGGCCTCATATGTAGCATCTTATTTGTATAACATGCAAAGAAGGTCGTCAAGGTGTTTTCAGTTAAGACAGAAGGCTGTTAAATTATTTCCACACACATATTATCGTTCGTATGAATGAATATACATTTATTTCTATATTTTCTATTCAAAGAAAATCACTTAGAAACAGAAAAAACTGGTGTCAAACAGTCAAATCACACTCTTATTCAATATCCCCGTAAATATTCTAGTAATCTGATCCCACTGTTTAACGCTGTACTGCCTGTCAGTGGTCATCAGCTTGACATGTTTAACTTTTTCTGTTCAGTCACAACTGATTTTGTATGTTGACATACAATACACAATTATATTTTTGCATCATCACACTGTACCTAAGTAAAAGAGCCAGAATAAGAAGACCCATATTGCATCTTTTGTGTTTCCGTAATAATTAGTGGTCCCCAGAAGACGTTGCTTTGCTCAGATGTTACCTTGAAACTGTACCTACATTGCTGGAGCTCTCATTTGAATGCTCGGATGTGATGACACACGTTTGTTCAACCACAAAGTTCTTCTGCAATATCTGCTGTAAAAAAATTTAAGCTGCGATATGAGTTCAGGCTGAGATCTGTCAAACATGAAAGACCGTGAACTTGTGAATAGAGGGGGGAAAGGAACAGATAAAATCACAGAGTGACTTGTAATGGAGCATCGTTTTTTTTGGCCTTTGTTTTTAACCTACACAGACATGTGGACTGTGTGTGCATATACCAGATGTGCAAAGCCAGATGGAAACCCTCCAAGTTATTGGATGTAGGAATTTGAAATTGAACCACCATAAGTTTTGTTGTCATCCGTGACGTTAGGCTGGTGTTATTATGCAGATCCTGTTGATGATACATCATGTGAGTGTGAGCAGAAAAGTCACAGCAACTAAAACTTTACTTTTATTTACATGAATGTGTGACACAATGTGTGAATGATCAGCTGGGCTTTTTTTTGGGGGGGGGGGGGCTACTTGAGCTGAATCATTTTTGGGGGGAATTTCTTAAATTCAGAAAGTTTTATGGCCTACGATTTCATAATATTTAAGCTGCTCTGGATACAAACATTAACACTGTGCGCTGCATGGGTAGAGGAAGCTGGCTGCAGAAGGTTCATCATGAAGTTAGCAAATGACTAATACTGTAACCTTTTTTTCAATTTAGTTCATGAAGAAAGAGCATCGGTTTGACAAGATTTTAATTATAGCAAAATATTCTGAGAACTTCCACTGTAATGTATGTTACATGACATGCAGGTAAGAAAAAGTCTTGATTTATATTTTGATATGGAATAGGAATACGATGAGGAATAGGATCAGACTGACCTGTGGAAGTGTCACAGCCCCGTCTGAAGCAGAGGCTTGATGAAGACTTGTTTTTGCATAAAAATGTTTGTCATTTAAGGAGACAGTGTTTAATAAAGTATTTTGGAGATGTAAGGTATTCCAGTCATGCGGGACTGATGAGCTCTACCCAATCAGGTGCTAAGAGGAATATATGTAGATCCAAATAACATGCATTCATCATCTAAATATTTTGACAAAAAAAAAGAGTAATTCTCTGTGGGGTATCTGAGGTGAATCTCTTTTTTTGTAAGCTTTAGCTGCTGTTGGTTTGAAATAAATTAATAGACATTGACAGCATTCAGAAAAATAATCACAGGTTTCGAAGTCAAACCAATTGGAAAGAAAAATGAAAGTCAGCTGAGTCGCTGTGAGATTTATCTGTTCTGTTTGTGGAGCTTGAGTCATCTGTGCTTTTGAAATACTGACTTGGGGATTTAAGGTGGTATATATTTCCAGTGAATATGTAACATTTTGGGATAAAACCCTTCAATTATTGAGCTGTGCTCGTGTGCCGTAAAGCGCTAATGCCTGGTTTTTCCATCCCCGTCTTGGAGGAGGTCTTTTTCTGTCCTGCAGGAAGTGGTAATTAAGATGTTGGCCCATTTGTTTTTGACAGTTGCATTGAGGGGATAACACTTTCCAATTCCGGCCATCATACATCATTGCTCGATGCCAATTTACCCCAATGCACAAGAGGCTATGACGCTGCAAACATGCAACATCATGGCCTCTTACTTTCACCAGTGGGGATTTATAGTGAAGGTCGTGTTTAAACAAGGAACATGTGACCTTTCCTGAGCAGATTCAGAAGTACATTACACATGAATATGAATGTAGTTTTGAAATGAAAGAAAATGCAAAAACAAATCTATATCCATATGTCTTTATCTGTTAGTAAACCTACAGGCGTGTTTATGACTGCAGTGCAAGCTGGAAGGGTATTGAGTTTTGTAGTGAAGTAATTGAAAGAAAAATATTGACAGGAAATTTTGTTTTAAATTGTTTTAGCCAAGTGATATAATTATTGTTTGGAAGGAGCGAACCCAGTAGCAGAAATGATATACTGCACATCTGATTTATATTTTTGGATGCTTTTTCTTCTGTCAGAAAACCTTAATTTGTCAGTAGAACAGAATAAGTTATTGAACGTCTTGGCTCTGCAATCTGTCACAGGTAATAAATCACTAAATGCAGAGAGATGTTTGTTTTGTTAATTAAGAGAAACATCAATTCAATGAACAAAACCACTGACATTGTGTATGATGCATTTGATAACTGGGTAAAGTAAGCGAAGCTAAGTGGAAAATAAAACACCTTTATCATCCATCATCCTTTGAACGGTGTCCCCTGTTTGCTTCACTGTTTGTTTCCTCCTGTCAGGGCAGGTTGGTAATGGATATAAAACATTTCATCAGTTCCATCAATCTGTAATGTAAACTCAGCCACTCCTGCAGGATGAAGCCTGGAGTTAAGCGTTAGGCTCTGAAAGCCTCGTGTCACCGACCCCTGGTTCCAGTCTTTCTGTGTCAGCAGTGGTGTGATATCAGGATTTGTTGTGTGGCTCTATAAATGAAACACAGCTTAATTGAAACTGATTATCACAGAAACTTAACAGCTCCCCTCATTACTCTTCTAGGCTTAGTGGCAAGTTTCTGCACCGCAGCACATTTTGCACATGTGCCCTCAGATCACTCATCAAAACACACTCCTTTTTCCTGCTCTAAGTACATCATGATTGGGTGAAGTGTGCCTCATCAAAATTCCCTTTTCCAAAATTGCCTTTAATGGCTGATGTAGATCTGTCTGATGCCAGTCTGCGCTGGAAAAATAAATGATGTAGGTTTTCTTGAGAGGCTGTTACAGGATGCCACAAAGCCGAGCCTCCCACCTAACTAGCGGTTAAACATCTCCAGAAGCATGTGGAACACTCATGCCCCAGCCCTAATCAACGCCTTCAATCATTATTCCACTTGTTTACGTCATTATGGAGTTAAGCCTGACTTAAAACAAACAGCGGTTTTGTCTCAGAGCCTCAGAATGGAGTAAAGTGTCACTTAAAGGCTTAGGAGATGAAGACATGGGTTTCAGCGGCGATGCCTGTCCCTCAAGACGTTTTAAGACGGAGGTGTGTTCAACCTAGAGACATTCTGGGTCCTTCTTAACATGTTTTATCTTAATCAGCTCCTCAACCAGCCTGCAGGCTCACATATATACACTCAGAATGAACGGCAGGTGTCAGACAGATATTGTTGATTCCGTCTCATCCGGACCAATCGGCCAGGTTATCACCAGAATCACCTCGTCCCACGTTGTTTTTCTCTGAGTACAGAGCACATGTCAGCCCACGTATGGACTTCTTAAGAGTTTTATATGGGATCATCAAATGAGCCAGGAATGTGTAGGGGGGTGGGGGGGGGTGGTATGTGTGCACAGTATGTTTGTAGAGAATGTAGAAACCCACATGAGAGGGGGCGTTTGGTGGAGTGGGAATGTGTGTGGTGTCGAAGTGGGTGTGAGTCGTGTCACACAGATGGAGAGGCTCTCAATGACTTCTTGTCCCACACAACTCCAGACAATTAGTGTGTAAACATGTGGGGGGGGGGGGACGAGGAGTCGGGTACGCTTCTTTAACAGCTGAAATAGGATGTTTTAACCTCTTTTGTACCAAGATTAACATATTTTTAATTTTTTTTTTTAATTGAAAGCGATTTAAATTAACTCGCTTCTCTTTGTCTGTAGAAGAATTACAAAGGTCCAAAGTGGAGACCAAGACCTGTTACGTGTTTTCTTGTCTACTAATTGGATCTGTAGCTGATAAATCTGGCTTCACATTCTCTTCTCTTTCTACAGATTAAACCCAATTCACCCTTAACCATGATGGTGCAGTCAACACCGTCTCTTCATTTATCTAACATGTAATTTACTCAAGTCTTCCAAATTAACTGAGAAATTGTGTTGTCTGTCTCTACTTGTGCTTTGTCTTACAGCATCTGAGAAGCCATCGACTACCTAAAAGATCCACTGCAGACAGAAAGGCTTAAGCCTTGATGTCAAATATTTTAAAAAATTGCACTTTTTCTTCCCTGTTTCAATATAGAGACTATTTTCAGTTCTATACTGAAGTTGCTACAAAAGTAAAATCAAAGGCAAATAAATTCCAAACAATCAGCATGGACAGATGCCACGAGTTTGGCATACCATGCCAAATGTGATTGTAATTCAAATGAAAAAGACTTTAACACATCTTCCTGTGTTTGATACAGAATTGGATCTATTTTATCAAATTAGATAAAGAAAAAAGTGCAGAAAAGATTGACGTTAAACAACTTTATGTTCTTTGACTTTAACTTAACCTGAAGGGTTATGCTTGGAACAAACTTTACAACACCGTCAGTGCTACCTGACTTTCAGTCCATTATAAGGGGGGCTGATTCTTTCAACTCAGTGGGAGTAAGAGTCGAATCAGCAAGCGTTCGAGGCCAACGTCTGCAGATATGACTCATTACTCTAGTTTTACAGAGTGTAATGTTGAGATCCAGGGACGCTGAGAGAGAGAGAGAGAGCATTAAAAAGAAAGAAAGCTTCAGAGAGCTGACTTACATCTCATGAATCAGCTAGCTGGACGTCCGGCTGACGCACCAGCCTGCCCTTTGTGTGGCCTTGGCACGCGGCGCTGCAGCTGAGCACTCTGACCTTTGGCTTTGTCGCCACAGACGTCCTGAAGGGCGCTGGCGGTGTTCCACCACGCTACTAGAGCGGCTATGAAGGAGCTGGAACGTCACTGAGCCTTTGTGTAAATGACACCAGTTTGCAGGGTTAGGAGTCATCGAGTCTCACCAAACTGTGTTTATGTGACAATTTTTTTCTCTACATTGTCCGTGTGTTGCTTTCTGTTTGTACGTTGTGTGGTGCCTCACTTGTGGACCATTCTTGCTCTTATTGAAGTATGGGTGTGTGCCCAACGAGCCAAACCCTCGCTGTGTAGGTGGCGATGTGCAGCGGTCAGTATGTCATGCAGTCTGGTGCCAGGGTCGCGTGGGGGTTGGGTAATGACCATACAAAGATGGGCTTTATGGGTAATAAGGCTGATGATGGTCCTCTGAGCCCTCTGGCCTGAGACATTTAGGCTCATTGAATGTTAAGCATCATCACATTCTTCCTGCGTTTGTCCTTTGTGTCTGACTTTCCGCTGTCTTCTCCACAGATCGAGAATGTGGACGCTTGCCTCAGCTTCCTGGATGCCAGAGGAGTGAATGTACAAGGGCTCTCAGCAGAAGGTAAGAAGAATAAATGAAGGCATGATTAAACTCTTTAATAAATGGAGTTGAAGACAATGGGAATCTCCAGTTTTCTAACTTCTACACTTGGGAAGTTCACGTACCTCCAGCCCTGGCCAACCTTCTGCGGGTAGCTTTCCATTTCTTCACGAACACCAAACATCTTAAACTGGTCGAAACCAATTTCCAAGATAGAATTAACCACGCTGGTATCATAGCAGGGTACACAGTTTCCCCATCTCAAGCTTTCACCAGGCAGTGCAGGCAATCATTAGGGCATCAAAAGGGATTGTGGGAAGATAGAAACTCCAGAGAGGGATTTTTCTGTCAACAATCACGAGTATACATTCCATGGCTCATATGGCAGCCATGACTGCAGCAGCACTCTGAATGACTGCTGGACAAATTGAATAATGAGCTAAAACTGTCTCATAAGGCCACGGTTAAAATTACAGCACATTTCCAAACTATCTGTTGTAATGTAGTTTCACACTGGGTATTTAGTCTCCTGGAGAATTCTGGGTCTGCAAATGAGGCAAACTTTTGAAAGCATGTTTTAAAAAGTAATATTTTGACAATGCCATTGTTTTTTCATGGAATAAACAAGCTGAATGTGTCTTTATTCCCTGCTTTGGTCAGGGATGCGTTGTCATAATTGTATTCTGTGCTGCTGATTTTGAAAAGTAACATTGCCAGCTACTGTCCTACATGAATTATGCAGTTTTTTCAGCCATTATTGGTTCCATGTGCACAAAGATTATTTCAAAAACAATTATTTGAATATGTCTTGTCCTGTAAACTGGGTTTAAGAGTGAGTTGGGATTAGGGATGAGCGAGTACACCACTATCTGTATCTGTATCTGTATCTGTTCAACCTTCTAAATTATCTGTATCCGTATCTGTACTGGGAATGGGCGGGACTTAAAGCAGAAGTGGGTGTGATTTGACCCAAAATGGGTGGGGCTTAAATCTGTACATTATTTTAAGTCTGAAATTGATATGGATTGATCATAAGTTGCTAAATTTATTGTTTATTTTAAACCTATTTACAGCCTCAAAATTGAGATTCAAATCAATGTTTTTGATCACAAGAAAAGAGTGTGTGTGTGTACGCGCTAGATATGGTTTCTCTGACATACACATGTGAGCTTGTTTTAATGATATATATATATATATATATATATATATATATATATATATATATATATATATATATATATATATATATATATATATATAATATCAAAATGTAGCAGAAAAATAATCAGTTCACAATGTGAAACAACCTTTCTGACACTGCACCATCTGTCAGCCTTATGAAACCAAAGATCCTTGGCTGGACTGTGATGCTACTTTGTGAATGCCGTCCATATATTGTGGCAAGTAAAACTAAATACACCCTGCCTTAGTTTTCCCCATAGAATTCCTACTGGCATGTATCAGTTATTCTAGCAGAAAATGCCTCCAGCTGTCACTGAAGACCTTTGCATTCAAAGACCCCAAGGAGTTTGTGCTCCCCATTTAACGTGAAAGAGGCAAGTGTGACCCTGACCCCTCCAGTAGCAGAAATATCTGACACACTGACCGACCGCTCTAAATTCTGTGGCCCTCGCTACAGCGCTAAAAACAGCAAAGTGACACTACAGGCCTGGAATTTCAAAGTGCTCTGTAAATATATGGGATATTGGGTTACTGTGTCTATCACTATGTATTGCTGCTGTGTTTCATCAGTCCCTCACTCCCTACTGTATATGTTTGCAACTGGCATTAGATGGCAATGCTCTGCCCTCACGTCTAATTGAATCAATCCAAAGATTTCCACATTGTATTAGCTGGCATGTGCAGTCTTTTGTTAAGGCTTGGGAACGGGAACATGACTTTCTTATTCTTAGATAGCTAAGCTGTTGATCTAAAAGTCTCCTCTATCACTCTAGTGGGAAGCTGTTAATCCAAGGTTCCAGAATACCCATCTTGTTGGAGAGAGTTATGGTTATAATAAAGGAGGTTATTGGTCATTATGAAAACAAGTGTACTGCAAGAAAATAAAAATAAGATACAGAAAAGTGTGAAAGAGACTCTAACATTATTACAGCTACAGTTCAAACCTCATAAGAAACAAATATGGAACAAGATAAAGCTTTAAGATGCATGGTGTAGTTATTCAGTATATTTTCACACTTAAGCATTTAGCATGTTTTCAACCATATATAAAACCAAAATTTAAATGTAGTGCTCTCTAAAGAAGGAATCCTGATCTTTGTGAACTTTTGAACCACAATCAGGGGAATGTCTCAGACTGACTCTGAGATCACTTTTTACAGTCAATAATTGGCCCCTGATGATGAACTATGAGATGGACGTATAACATGATTTCTGTTTTATATTAACATCTTATTATCATTACTAGTAAATGATAATAATAATTATCCTGCTTGATCTCAGTGGGTGTGAATGGCTTTAACGTAAGTCTAATTCATTCAACTGTGATCAAAAGTGAGACACAAAACAAGTTTTTTGGGACACAAATTAATGAAAACAAGGGACCTAAGAAAATTACATTAAAATTTCAACATATGAAAGGTCAAGAAGCTAAAGACAGAATATAATACTTTTCCTGGTATATCTCTGAAACTTTTCTTCACCTCCTCTGAAGTCCTTGGTGACTCATGAACCAACCTCTCCAAATGAAGCCAAAAAGATCGAATGCAACCACATCAACCACTTTAAAGGCCATCAGAGGCAAAAGCACATTTTTTAATGGCTGTGAGCCAACAGAAAGATTTATCCTCCACACCGCCTCACAGCAGCCAGATATTTTCTGCTTTCTGCGGATGAAAAGGCAAAATAGTGCTGACAGAAATGTTGAATGGGATCTTTCCCAATGTCCTGCTGCTATCTCATGGAATCCAGTGATCCTTTCCTCCGCTGTCTTTCAAAAGGCTCAGAACTTTACAATAGGGGAGAGGGAAGAATGTCCTTAAAGTTTTACAATGACATCTCAGTAGACGTGTGGAGACGACCAGATGACAGACAGATGATGCTCCGGCAGAAAGTGTTTCAATTGTTCACATCTGTCCCATGATTTAAAAAAAAAAAAAAGTTTCATTGAAATATGTTTAATTCAGCTTTTAAAGCCTGTATTCTGTATTTCTTTGAAAAATTGGACATGAATAAGACTCATGCCAGATTTCTTTTTGTTATAAATTAATACAAGGTAGAGCTGGTAAATGATTTGGTTTCTTCTGTCATGCATTTTTATATGTAAATGTAGTTTTCATTTATAACAAAAAATAATAACACAATAATGACAAGAATGGTAATAATAATAATAATAATAATAATAATAATAATAATAATAATAATAATAATAATAATAATAATAATAATAATAATAATAATAATGCTTAAGTGAAAGGTATCCCATTATGAAGATCCTTCCTCATTTCCCTTATTAAAATCCTGACACTCCCTGTTTGTTTGGACAGTTTCCACGCTACTGTCATAACCTTTTACCAGTTGCCACAACTTTCATTCCACAGGAGCACTTTGTCTGAATCTGCTCCGTTGTTCCTCCGTAAAGCCCAGAGAGGACTGCTGTTAGGATTCTCTGAGAGGCCTTCTATATATTACCACCTCTGGGTATTAGAAATTGGAAAACACGCCCAAAAGATTAATCTTCGGCTTTCACAGTTTCCAAACAGCATAGCCATGGATGGCTGGGGAGAATATTTGAGCTTCAACAGATTGGAGTGAAATACGGAGGAAAAAGCTCTGCGTCAGCTGCTGCTATCCTCCCTGAGACTCTGTGCCAGCTTTCACGGAGGGTTTCAAATGAAAAGTCCATTTCACAAATGGGTGCGTTAGACGGTGATCAATTCTTTCCCCCATGTGACTTCGGTATACCCTCTCAGCTATGTGTGAAGGACTCTGTAGCACACATTTGTCTATAGGAGAGCTAAACAACTTCAATTCAAGACAAATTTATTAATTAATCAGGATTTTGCCATAATAGTTCTGTGACAACTGGTTCTTTTTGTAAACATGTTAAAATTATAAAGAAGAACTCTGACCCATAAATATTCTAACTTTATATACAGTATATCAGTATCTGCTCCCATTACAGCGGATGTATAAGGATTCTTTGTGTACAACAGCTGCTGTGGGGTTCTCTCCACAGTTGCCTTTTAAAAACAACATTTATTCACTTTACAGTGTTTGAAAGACACCATAAAAGATCTGGAAATCATGAATTTCAGCTTCGGCTGGACATAAACAGAAGTCCTGCAGTATTTTCCACTCGCAAAACTGACTTTCTCCAAGAAAATGCATGAACTTTACTAGAGATTAGCAGTAGTGATATATCAATCCATCAACTTGTGTTAGTATAGCTCTTAATCGCATCAACAGACATTTCAAAGTGCTTTAACAGACTGAGAAACCCAACTGAACCCTCCAGATCAAGCATAAGCGACGGCGGCTGGGAAAAACTCCCTCATTGAGGAAGAAACTCTAGGCAGGACCCAGACTCTGGAGGGTGGTCATCCACCATAACCGGTTGGGTTTTAAAAGAAATACAATGGGGACAGGGTAAGAGAAAGAGACAGAGAAAGAGTGGCAGACAGGCAGCACAGCAAATAGAAGATAATGACATTTGTTGTCTCTTTTGTGCCCCCAGAGATCAGGAATGGCAACTTAAAGAGCATCCTGGGTCTGTTCTTCATCCTGTCGCGCTACAAGCAGCAGCAGCAGCAGCAGCAGCAGTACTACCAGTCCCTGGTGGAGCTCAGCCAGCAGACCAGCAGCACCACACCATCAGCCAGCAGCCTCAAGTCGCTAGAGATGCAGTCCAGGTATGTACGTTTTTAGGGGCAGAGGTTACCCAGAGGTCAGAGATTCAGACAGCCGAAGGTGTGAAAACCAGCCGAATGACACGTTTAACTCACATTCATTCCCTGAGCCACACACCGTAAACCTCCCGCTGAGGGAATGCTGTATGCCTGTGTTTTTAAAAACTCATATTCATCTGACAAATGTTGAACTTAGCAGTTATAATCAACTAAAGAATTTCATCTTTAAGAAGCATGTTTTAAATGAAGTGTCCTCCTTATCTTTGAAGGCTATCAGCTCCAGGTTAAATGAGTTCATATGGCTCAAATCTCCAACAGGTTGCATTGTGACGAGTGTAGGTAATATGTTTTAATGTAATTTTTTTTTTTTTTACGTCTGTGCTGTCTGAAAAGGGAGGCACTAAAAACATGTTAATGTGTCCTTCATTTTTAGTACAGTAGTTGATGCTGTGTGTGTGTGTGTGTGTGTGTGTGTGTGTATGTGTGTGTGTGTGTGTGTGTGTCATCAGCAGTAAAGAGGCAGTGAAACCAGTGTGTGTGTGTGATGTAAATAGATTGCATTGGCTTCAGAAGAAGGACCAGCATGAGCAGCATTCCCCTCCGCCAGATCAAATTACAGCACAACTTTGTGTGTGTGTGTGCGTGTGTGTGTGTGTGTGTGTGTGTGTGTGTGTGTGTGTGTGTGTGTGTGTGTGTGTGTGTGTGTGTGTGTGTGTGTGAACTCAACACAATAAGAGCAGTTAGTCTCAGTGCTTGAGGAAGGCATATCTGTAAGACGATGTTGTCGGGCGTTTAAGCCTCGCTGTGTTCGGACGAGTTAGAAGTAGGTAGCAACGGAGCCTATGTCGGGGGTAGGGGTGGGGATGGGGAGGGGGGTATTAGGGCCTCAGCTGCCTGCCATTCCCACACTGCCCCCCTACAACAGGTGGAGAACGCTGTCATGCAGCGTCCAAACAGTGAGATTCGGCACACACACACACACACACACATTGAATGGTGGTAATGGGATTACACCAGAACACAGAACAACATCTGAAGCGTTATTTAAGGTATTTGTCCCCCGTAAATTCCCTGGGGGAGGCCTCTTTTGAAGAACCTCCACCCCAATAATGTGTTGATGCTGAACTGATGAGCTGATCACATGTGAGTGTTGAAGGCCACTGAACCCTGTCTGTCAGGCATGGACAAGCTAACCATGGATGACTTCTGCCGCATCTCAAGTGTGGAAGATCATTTCAGATACCTTTCTCTTTTTTTTTAAATTAAATATCTGTATGTTTTATGTCCATAAAGGAAAAATCCTGAAAATCCATAGAATCCCCATTAAATTTATCTGAATCCATCAGAGCTGTTAAAAGCAACCGAATAATCCACATATTCATTTGCAGATCGAAGATTAAAATGTCATGAAATATGTCTAAAATTATGTATAAATTACAGAAGACATCTGGGATATAGCAATATGTCAGAAGAGTCTAGTTGGTTTGGAGTTTTCACTGGCTGTAAACATGATTTAACTTTAATGAGGTTTCCAACCTTCAGGGCAAATAAAAAATTGCAGGCTTATAAACAACTTTTGATGTTTTGTCATTCCTCAAATACGGCAGAGAGAAACAAGGTCTATTTATCTCTCGTTTGCTTTTACATAAAGAGCAGAGAATCCGTTTCAGGCTAAACACCATTTAAAAAATTGAGAGATAACATCACACAGTCTAGTGTGTGTACCGCGTAACTGCATTTGAAAAAAAAAAACTCTTTAAAAATAATAGAAATATAGTAGAAACCGATGGCGATCGTATCCTTAAGCTTCGGGTTTCATGCTAACTTTAAATTCATTTAAAGATCTTCATGGTGTCTTTTGTTTCAGGCTGATATGGAGGCTGCTTTATTTTTTCATCCACCCATAGAAAAATAAAATATAATTAAATGAGTTTTTATTTTCACGCTGATAGAGTTCTAGACCTGGTAAATTTGATGTGTGTGTGTGTGTGTGTGTGTTAATAGAAAATAATAAATAAGTCAAGAAAGAATGTCTTCAATCCGTTGTGTGATCTAATTATCAGAGGAAACACACACTGACCCATTTGGCTTTCTGCATATCTACAGTTGTGGCATGAGGGGCTTTCTATAGACAGCACCTGCTGGCCTAACTGGTGTCTGGGCCAGAGGGTGTGTGTGTGTGTGTGGATGTGTGTGTGCATGTATGTGTGTGTGTGTGTCCCCGAGGGGAACTCCCATTGGACATATCACGACAGCCCGGAGCCACAGGATGTTTATCAGAGCTGTAGAAGGCAGGGGGCTCAGGCCTGGCAGAGCAGAGAACCCCCCACCCACCCACCCCCTCTTTAATTCACCATGTCCTGGGGTGAACATGCTGACCCCCTGCTCCGGCGAACCTCACGCTTGCCCACCGCGGTGTCTCGCGACAGGAAAAGCCGTTTGCCCTACGGTAGAGCTGGCAGCAGCGCAAAGCCAGAGTCATCTCCTAGGTACAGTTTTAGGTTGGTGTGTGTGTGTGTGTGTGTGTGTGTGTGTGTGAGTGTATGTGTGTGTGTGTGTGTGTGTGTGTCTGCAGAAGTTGGATCTCACAGGACAACACATAGTGATAGGAGGATGAATATCAGCAGCATCATGAACTGGTAAATGGCTTGAATGTGCTTTTTGTGTTTGCTGTTCATTTATTATTCTGGGCTGTAAGTACAAAGATATGACTTCACTTTTATTACCTTTGTGTGGCAGAATGTTTATCTTGTGAGTACAATATCTTCTGAATATCAATGAAAATCAAGATTACAGTATTTAGTTAGTATTATGATTAATGAGTCATTCAACAGACTGATGTAGTACTGATTATTAAGCTTGTGTAATGAACTGTGGATGTTGTTTCTTAGTTTTTGGGTTTTTTTTCCACTTGTCATAGCTTTTCTAACTTTCTTACTTTTTTTTAATCGATGCTGGTCTGAATTTTTCTCGTAACGCTGTAACTACACAAAAGTTTACAGTCTGGGGAGTACAAAAAAAATCTTGTCTTATTGCCTGTCTTGTTCTTATAACTGTGATTCTTTAAGTTCTATACTGACTAGATATACTCACAATGTTCTATATCTGCTCACAATCAAATAACCATGTACCTGTTGTACCATCCAAACTTAAAAAAATTCTAATCTGAAAATGCTATTTGTAGGATCACACACAGTCGTTCTGGCGTTAGAGACACTGGCACCAGCATCCCTGACGGTTCCTCCTTTCATATTCTAATGTAGACCGTTACTGCTTCATGAGCTGCTTGTTTCATTTGATTTCCTTTAAGCACAATCCTTTTTCACCCTTTCTACCAGGATTGAGTTATCCTCCCACTGGTTTTTGTAAGAAAGAAAAAGGAAATAAGAAGCTTTTATTGTCATCATACAATCGTACAATGAAATTACAAGGTTGGTCCTGGGCCGCTGCACCCTGGGCACGCTCGGCACTATGGGCCAACGTAACCTAAAGTTCCTTTGAGGCATGTTTTTCTCGTGTACATCAAGAAAAACAAAGAACAGGTACTTTTTATACTTTAGAAGAAAATGACACACAAATTCAAAGCCCATCAAAACACAGAGAAAGATTTGGGAGGGCAACAGGCCGTGTTAAATTGTGTCTTAGCTTGTCTTCTCTGTGTGCTAAGTACCACTTAGGACATTAAATAGAGCAAAACCTCACCACTGGGTAGACGTAATGTGGTGTGGCCTCTCAGACGCTTCAGGAACCTGAGGAGGACATTTAGTTGCCAGACATCATTAACTGATTCAGAGATGATCACCACTATAATGAACACACTGCCCTGGACGTGTTTCCTGTGCATTCCGTACTCTGCTCCTACCCCCTCTCCCCCCCGCTAGCATCACGCACCGTCATGGAAACCTGCAAGGTCAGTCAGAAATGTATGGAGACTCGGCAACTCCTCACAGGTGAGGCCATGGAGGCAAAAGATGCTGAATGTGTGCAGCAAAGAGACGGAGAAGCATCTCTGGAGAGTGAGGAGACTCGTTAGACCTTGAAGGATCTTTTTCTTTCTTAGTTCCACCTAAATAAAACATCAAATATCACACTGAGGGTGGGTTGATTCCTCAGAATGACGAGATTTATTCCACATAATTTTAGAAAATCACCACAGCAAGGCCAGAAATACAGTATCTGCACCCGTCCTCCTTGAGGTCTACTAGAATTTGTTTCTATTCAGTTGAAGACAGAGTTGAGAGCCGAACAGCAAAGAGACAGCAATGCATGAGAAGTGCTGAGAGCAGTGTGCCGTTCAGTTGTCAGGCATTGGTAGTCGATTGTCTGTTCACTGTCAGTACCGCCAAACCGGCAGCCCACAGCCACAAAACAGAGAGCAAGTTGTTCCTCGATGTCAGAGAAGACGGTCGTGCAAACAGATCACTGGTGTCCGCTGCTTCCTCCGTCCGGCTGGTGCGTCGCCGCTCTGCTCACTGCAGAGGATCGCCTCTCTGAACGGATCGGAACGTTTACTGTTGTCTGGACAGCCAGGGGAAGGTATGAAGACGAGTCTACCGTTAGATGTTAGTCTTTATGTTCCTGGTACTGGAAAGATGGACTTGTTTCCATCGTGTCGTTGGAACAGACGGCATTCTGTTTAGAGGAGATAATTTAATGTTATCTGCAGTGACACGACTATAAAGATTTTTAAAAATTGTATTCTTAAAACCACATGTAAGCATCTACAGATCCCACCTCTTGTCTTTTTGAGAGGGGGGGGGGGGTATTTTGGCCAACAAGTATTTTGTTGATTTTATTTTCATGAGTTATAAAATGAAGTACTTTCATGCAACTTTTTACTAAATTTCCTCTTCAGTTTTTGAAATATCAGCTCTCATACCACAGTAAGATTTAGTACGTTTTAGTCTCTTCATTTCTTTAAAATACTTGTAATGAAAGAATTCTTTAAAATAGGAGAAAGGAACATTTGTCATCTACTAGTATAAAGCACTGTTTACATGTTTGTTTTATTTATTTCTTGTGGTTTTTTACTTAACTTATTTATTGCTAATGCCACACTGGTGTTCAGAGCTGCTGGCTAAAAGAGAAGATTTGTAGTTGATGTCGGGCTTAGCTTTCAATAGCAGCTTTGTTCATTGAATTTTATGCCAAGTGAGAAACACTCACATGTTTTGCGGGTCATGCAGTTCAGCCGTACGGTCAATGAAAACATTTCCTCTCTGGATTAAAACAGCGGTCGTGACACCTTTGCTTTGCTCTGTCAGTTGTTTACAGCTGATTAAAGACGTCTCTTTATTCCCAGAGTGCCCTACATGCAGGTTTAACTACATCCTGTCAAACATGAACTGCAGGTCCCGCCCATGCCGGCCTGCATTAATGCCCCTCTCAGGGTGACTAACAGTGGGTGCGTGGGTTTTAATCTGTGACTGGTGCTGTGGGTATTTCCTTCAATTCCACCCAGTGTGTTGTGTGTTCCCTTCAAACGACGCCACCAAACCGCTTGTAAAGCTCTCTCTCTGGACGTTTTAAGCCAGCTGCCCTATAAATGCACTCAAATGTTATTGGCTTAGTCATAAGCATGTGGTAATAAACATGTGTGAGCCATCATGTGACGAGTACAAGCTGTATGTGCTTCCTCTGCTTGTTTCAATCTGAATGGCTCCTCTCACTCGGTCTTTATTACATTAAGCCACGGTTTTCAGAGACTCCGGCAGCCACTTGAACTCATTTAACTGCGCCAACACTCTGTCCGTCATCCTCTCTGCTCTCTCCTCAGTCTCACAGCACGATATGCAAGTCCTCCAGGCCACAGTGGAATAGGGTCACCACAGAAGAAGAACACCAGGTAAATATAAAAACACTCCTGATTCTCCTGATCTACACAAAGTCTGACTAACTTTTTTGCACAACATCCATAAACCGGACAATCATAACTGAGTAGAACAGAACTTCAGACCCTCCAGAGTTGAAGACAAACGTCCCACTCACACTCACATGAGCTGACGTCCAGTGTCCGCTGATGAACGCTTCCATGAACACATTAGTCCGTCTTTATCCCTTAAAGGTCCCTAAAATCACTTTAAAAGGCATGAACACACATGTGATCGCCCTTTCATGTCTGTGCTCAGTGATGCGTCTTCTGGCAATAGCCCTTTATACAACGTGGTGAAGGTGCTGCTGCTCAATAAGCCACACTGGTTCTAATGACGCTGTGCTGCTATTGGCTGTAGCAGCAGCTTGAGGTCATGAGTGAGCTAGTGAACATATCAGGCGTACATGTAGGGTCACTGACTCATCCACATGAGCATACAGATATTTACATGAGGGTACACTGTAGCCCAGCTACACCTGATGTGCAAATGAAATTCAGTCCTGTGTATGAAGCATTCATCCATGCATAATGCACACACCCCATAATTTCAGTTGTCAGATGCTGGAAGCATCTGTTCCACTTCAGGGGTGCAGTATGAAACTACATGTTAGCAAATAATTCCTCTCCAGCACCCGCTGAGAGAAAATGCTTCAACCTGCAGCTCCAGTCCTCTGGGTGGGATCCTGCACCCCACCCCAACCCCGATGCTGCGCTTCGCACAAACTGCTCTTTAAATTGTCCAGATATAAAAGTACACATATGAGGGGGAAAAAATTGCACAGATCAGTGGGTATAATCAGACTTATGGTCACATGAGCTTAGTAACCGCTCTTAACCCTTGGTTACGTCATGGTTCTGACCAGAACCATGACGTAACTGCCAGAGAGATCAATTTTTAAGAATATAGGATCTAATAAAACTATAATATATATATAAATGTGTATATATGAGCTTAATTTATGGCTAAATCTATTTTTTCACATGGAAAATGCATTTGTCTGTTTGTATACATCAGGGTTTTCGTGTGGGAAAATGTCGAATTAATGATGTATAAGTCTCAAAATCCTGAGTGAATCAAATATGATACGTTTGGGGTTCAATCAGTCGTCTCCTCTCCCCACAGAAGGAACGTTTTAGCAGTTCTAAGATGGTAAACAACTGAAGCCTCTCTCCTAGTGCACACAGTTTCCCTCAAGGTGTTGGAGTTTTAGCATTTGGGTTTTTTGGGGAGGGGGTTTTGGGAGCGGGGGGCTGCTATTTATGAGACACTCTGTTCATTAGCCCTAGGAAGTACCCTCCTAACAGGAGCAGCAACTGCACGTTCACTTGTGATCCCTCACATCTATGCTGTGCCTGGTTTGAACAGGAGTAGAACCGTGTCGTGTCATGTCATGTCATGCCATGTCATTTAAATGGTACCAATGTCTCACCCTCACCTCACCATCAGGCTGGACATCATCTGTCAGAAACTTCTCCCCCACATCTGTCTGCAGATAAAATTATTGCCCAGATTTTTCGCTGCATCTCCGTCTCGAAGCCCATTCTGCTGACGTATAATCAAACATGTACTTTGGAAGATGAAAGAATGGGATGATTAAAGGGCGTCCCTCTGATTTCCATGTGAATCAGACTCTCACCCTCATTTTCCTGTGTTTATCTCTCATTTTCTCTCATCATTTGCAGCTACAGTATTTTCCTCTTTCATTCCATTTCATTCCAAGTTCTATTTTGCGTTGTTCATGTTTTTTCTCTTCTCTCCTTGGTTGTACCTGTAGGAACGAATTGCTGCATTGATTAGTGCTATTTTAGTCATGTGCTTTTTATCAGTTATGGATTAGTTCTTCTCATCCCTGTCGTTTCACTGCTGTCTTTCTATCTCTGTGTTTTGTGCTGTCTTGTTTCATCCCAGTCAGACTGAACTTCTTCTCATGACTGATCCAGAGTCTGCTGATATCACCACTATAGATGTTCATCCAGGTGTTTTCTGATATCAAAAATTCAAGCAAAGTGACTGCAGGCTTTGACACGTTAACTGTCATGAGATTTCAATTTTTGCACTCAAGCACATTTTATTTTTGCACAATTGTCTGTACAAAACTGCGTTTGCATGGTTCAGCACACGGTCGGACTTATTAGGCAGTTTTGCTCAGACGCCATGCTGTGCTGGTTGCTTAATCGCTGAGCCATGTTCTATTTTTCAAGACAGACATCCAAAGTAAACTTTAATTTTTACATATGCGCTACCACTGCAATCCCTCTGCCCCATTAGCAGGAGTGCTGAATGCTGTAATTGCAGGCTGCTCGTGTTTCTTGTTGCATCAGAAAATGCAGCCGATGGTTATTTTTATAAACCCTGCAGTCTGAAACCTAACTTTACCTCAGGGATGTCAGTTAGAGGAGCGGCACACCACCAGCTGTCCCACCTAAAGGAGTCCTGTAGCATTAGCATGGCCAGTTGTCACTGCTTTTTACCCTTGCTTGGTGTAAAATTTCTTATTTGGATATAGAATGTTTATTTTGATGGCTTCTTTGATTTGTATTCATTGTCAATAATCAATAGAATTGTAGAAAGAGCAGAGTGAGCTTCAGGAAATTCCAACCTAGGGATGAAAAATGAGTGATTGACACCAAACAGTGATGACAGACCTGTCTCCCGCCTTCACAGAATGAAAAAAGGGTGCATCTGAAAAGGAGGTTCGATCACAGTAGAGAAGAAACCATTCCTTTACTTTTATGGCTGAAAACACTTTCAGCTCTGACACAAAATGGAAAAGAAGGATTTTGTTAAAATTTTGAATGGCTTTAAACAAGTAAAACCCACAAATGTGGATAAACTAGTTTAATCCCATGTTTATTCCAACATTTCTGCGTTCAAATCCTCCCTGCATAGAATGACGTATGATGATGTCATACCTGCGTCTGTTTGCCAAATTAATGAAACAGACCGTCGAGATAGAAATCTCTTCAGAATCAAGAAGAAGATTTTTTCTTTTATTATTATTATCAATGTGAAAATCAGCAGTCTGGTGTTTAGCTTAGGAGAACATTTCAGATCCATGTTTTGACCACTTCAGGATTCCAGACTTGTAAAGAGACTTTCCTCTCCGACATCTCGCCTCCATCTGCAAGTCAGACACCAGTGACATATTCAGCATAGCGAATCGATTATCAGTGTGAAAGGATGCCGCAGTAACTTTGGGGTCAGTAGACAGAAACCTCTTCAAGGTTTTTTCACCCACAAGCCTCTGGTGAATGGAAGGCCTCCACGTGATGCCCATAAACTTACCTTAAAATTTAAAGCTGTTTCCTGTCTTTTATCAATTGGACCTTCATTTTAGATGTACATCATGCCAAGTCCATTTAAACAGATTTCCTGGAGTATAAAGATTTGCAACCAATCTGTGGTTATAGTAAAATTGGAATAAGTATAACATTCTCACTGAGTCTTAACAGTTAGGATCCATAAAACCCTCAGCTGACAAATCAGGTTATCATTCCTGAACGAGATGCAAAATCTGTTCTAGGAATAACTTACCAACGAACAAATGAGTAAAAGCCTTTATTAAATGCCCGAAAAATTTTCTGCACAAAAAAAATAGAAAACTTTCTGATAACGTAATTATTTAAGCGCCGTCACGGGAGTTGTGAAAATCCCCCCAGCTTTAGCGTAGCAAATCAGCGTTTCACACTGACAGATTTGTGGAGGGAAAAAAGATTGAGAATGTTTGTGTGGAAGAAACCAGAGACCGGCTGAAAACACAAACCTCCTTGGCAGTTGTGCATGTGGACTTTTTGATCAAATAATAATTATCATTTTTAATTATTGCATAGTCCCTATCTAAAATTCTAATACATTAAAGTTCCATTATGTGATCTTAATGCCTAAAAGTTGTCCCTCACGCTGGCCCCTGCAGGTTACCAGGCCCCTCCAGAGTCCCTGCTGCAGGCAGCGGGGCCTCCAGGAGTCCAGGATCATCCAACCTCAACCGTCGCAGCCAGAGCTTCAACAGCATCGACAAGAGCAAGCCTCTCCAGTATGCCAGCGGTAACGACAGAGGTGAGGAGGGAACCTTTTACTAGTATGTGCAGAGCTCATGTTCTCCATCTGAACCACTAGGTGGCAGCACTGACTCAGACTCAGGAAGAGCCCAGTCCCAACCAGTGTGTTGAATCATCCCAGTTCTCTAATCCAACTGGGTTATAAGCAATGCTAGGAAACAGAGGCACACATTAATATTCAAAGGAAACAGATCTATTTGAGGGATGACCAGAAAGCCATTTTCAGAAATGTGTTTAACACTAAATTATTAATTTATCAATATTAGTTTTACCATTCTCCTCCTGTCAGCACACAGTGTTTTAATGACTTAAATATCTGTTCTGCGGGCCAAGTTGGTGCATGATAGATTTCTCTTTGCAGAATTCTCAGGGCTTACTGGCTCAAGAATGAAACCTTGTCCCATTTTAAACCCATTCAACAGAATTTATGGCATTATAATCACACCCTCTGTTTGGCTCACATTAAATGCTATTAAAATCCTTTTTAGCTAAATAAAATTAGCTTTTTCTACACCGCTGTCCAACCACTGAGGGAAAGCCCTGGAAGATAGACTCTGTACATTTGAGAGACGATCAGCTGGAGGTGAATAAGAGAGCCTCCAGCAAACTCAGTGTTTCTGTCTTGCTGTCAGTGATAAAGGTTTGTGCAAAAGCTGCACTTAAGCTTCAAATTTCTGTGTGAAGCTTTCAAAATCTTTAACGACAGGAAGTAAGGAGGATGGACACGCAGGCAAGCATTTTTAGTCGACAAGAAGAAGCAGAAGTTGTTCAGAAATTGATGCATTCTATTCATTCAAAAAGCATCGTTTGTTTTGGTTTGTTCTACATGAAAGACGACTCAGACGTCGATCCGTCGTTTTCTTTCATTGTTTTGTGGAAGTTGGCATTTCTTTGAGGAGGTGGATAAATCCTTTTCTAGACGTTCACAGCGGAGCGCTGTCAGGTGTTAGTCTTTGACTTTGCTGAGATAAAATACCCCATGTAGGAACTTCACTAACCGAGAGACAAACCCAGATTTTGGTCTCAAGGAATGAAAAAAATCAATATTTAGGAAATGTCAGCAACGCAAGAAGAAAAGCTCAAAGGCACAAAGAGCACAATGTCATTCTTGTTATTCAACGGTTTAATTAGCCTCGGCAACTAAATTAAAGCATCAAAGGTCAGGTTGTTTTTTTCTATTTCCAGTAAAGACAGAAGGAAGTTGGTGATTGCTTAGAAGGAATGATGATGATGATGATGAGGAGGAGGAGGAGACAGGTGTGAAAGTTGCACACTTCCTGGAGGAAGGTTATGCTGTGTTGTCCAGCTGACAGTGATGCAAAGAGAGACGCTGATATGAATGGTGTGAAAACATGAATCTGGAGGAAAGATGCATGCTCAGACTCATCTGCAGTGTGTGTGTGTGTGTGTGTGTGTGTGTGTGTGTGTGTGTGTGTGTGTGTGTGTGCGAGAGAGAGAGAGAGAGAGAGAGAGAGAGAGAGAGAGAGAGAGAGAGAGAGAGAGAGCAAAAACTCCACCACCAACCCCAGAAAAAGTGACATTTCATGTCTTGGCCATAGAGGTAAAAAAAAATAAATAAATACAAAAACTGGAAGAGTCTGTTGCCATGGCAACAGCAAGTTTCTGCACATTGAAAAGTGTGGTGGGTAAGAAAAGGGGATGGGATCACTAGAGACAGGAGTAATTGACTGGATACACAAACAAGGCACACAGAGAACACACTTGTAATGTATTGAATTCACATTCATGAACTCCTTAAGAGCCCACTGCGGGTAACACACACATGCAGGTTAAGACTAACCTAGTAACAGGTGTGTCAACTTTAGTACAAAGGTGGGCAAATTTTTTGTCTGGTTCTAAAAATGTAACACGTGTATCAGCTGAGGAGCAGATGATGGAATGTTTATATGAACAAATGCAAATGACGTGTAAAAACCATTATATAAAATGTTTTGGCCTTTAACAGGCAGATAAGCACACTTTTGCAAGGCTTATTGTAAAAATTATTTTACAACTGCATATATTTTATTATTGTAGGTTTAGTCACATGCAGTTTCAGTGGGAACAGTCCTGCTGGTCTCCCATTTTTTGTCATTTTTGTATCAAAGTCAAACAAATTTAGCGGGCCGGATTCTAAAGTGTAATGGGCCTGCACAAATTCATGATAAACTCATGTAATATAAATGAACTTGTGATTTTAATGAGTGAGACATGGTTTTTGTGGTACACCTTTTGTGATTGGCTGCTGGATTCCACTCCAAACATCACAAAGTAAAGACGAGACGCGCTGCACTGAGGCGTCTCGAGACATTTTTAAGGTTTAGAAAATGTGTGTAAGCAATTAAAGTTGCTCAAGTTGAATTCTTCTTCCTGTTTTTCCCTTTTTTTATGAGCAACTCTTGATTTAACCTCAAAGAAATACAACTGATTAAAAAAAACAAACCCACATTGATCAAAACCTCCTTCAGCAAAACACTAATAGGATCTCCAATGCATGGACCACATTGATGGTGAAAGATGATTGATGAAGAAAGGTGAGTGGTTTGAATGGTTTCCTGTCTTTCCATGTGAACACAGATGGTGTAAAATCTGACGTTGTTAGGTCTTAAACGTGGTGGTCTGCTTCCTGTAACCACTGTTATCCACCTGTAATCACACTGTGACGAGCGTGTGTAGAGTGTAAATCAGGACGTGGATTTCTGCAGGCGGTTGTAGCTCATGTGAGGCAAACTCCTCTGAGACGCCGGTGTGATAGCTGTGCAATACATCTTTAACCCCAACCGTGATTTATGTTCCAGTCAGTAATTTCTTTGCTTTACTTTTCAACCCAGCGTGTGTAAAGCCATGGAGTATTCAGGAACCGTCATTTCCCATGTGAAATACATCCAGGAAACTCAAAGTCGGGCTCAGATTTTATATTTTTGGTTTTCTCAGCAGAGCGGGAGTCACTGCAGCTAATGCTGCTGGAAGAAACTGTCAGCATACAACCACTGTGTATTTTACACAAACGTATGATCAATGTATGTGATTATTTTGGACACAGTCAATTTTAAGACTGGATTCCATGTCCTGCTTTAACCCAGGGCTTTGAGCCGGTTCATGGAACGAAAACGAAACCAAAAACTTTCTTCAGTTCTGAAACCGAATGAGCTACTTGCGGAGTTCAACGGACTCTGCTCTGAAACTTTGAAACTTTGATATGTTGAAGCTTTGAAACTTTGTTGCATCATCATCTGACGCAACTTCTCCGTCTTCCTCTGATCCTCCATCCTCTGTTCTGTAACTGAATCAGTGCTGGTGTTCTGTTTACTGTAGGATCATATATCTGCAGTATTTAAACTAATTACCTTGATTGCCAATTTAAAAGTCCTAAAGCAACCTACCTATCTATTAGTAGGTAGGAACATTCTTAACCAGTTTGAGAACTACATTTTTTTGTTGTAACCGTAAAACCGGAAACGTTACAATTCTGTTTCTGTTCGGAACAAACCAATTGGCATAAAATTCTGGTTGAAAGCCCTGCTTTAATTAGATAGCTTTCATGTATGTGTGCAAAACATGTAATGATTCTTTTTCTAATATTTCAGAATATCTATATTAGTGCAGAAAAGTCCTTTGTGTCATCACAACACTAAATCTCTTCCTCAGAGACTTCATTATTTATAGTCACCCTTCTTCATTCCCATCTTCTGTTTCAGAAGCAGTGAGGGGAATCCCTCCACCCGGTGGGATGAATGGGAGTGGTATTGGTGGGATGGTCCCCACCAGCCTCAGTGGGCAGCAGCTGGTCTCTGCTATCCCCTCACCTTCCACCGGCAAGTCTTGGCGCAGCAAGTCCATGAACCTCAAGCACAGTGCCACTTCATCGATGCTAGCAAGCCCCACGCACTCACCTTCCCCCACCCAATCACCTCAGGCCTCAGAGGGACTACTGTCACATGGCAGCGATGGGTCAAAAGTCAGTTCGGTCGGTGGTGGTGGACCCCAAAGGTCCATGCTAGAAAAGTTCCGCCTGGTTAACCCAAGATCGACTTCGAGAACGTCGCCGTCCGTAGCGGAGATGGCTCTGCAGGAGGAGGACGACCTGTCGGAGTACGGTGAGGATGTACTGACGCCCACAGGGTCAGCGTGCAGCAGCGTGAGTAGCAGTGCTACCACCAAGCAACTGTCTACCAAAACCCCCACATCATCTGTTACTGCGTCAAGCAAGCCTTCATCTTCTTCCCCCCCTTCTTCGTTTTCAAAAGCGTCTGCCAACGGCGGCAGATCCTTGTCCAAAGACAAGGAGGACAGAAGTAAGTCCGGGAAGTCTTCAAAGGACAGCTCTCCACCCAAAGAGGAACGCGAGTCGTTTGCCGATCCCACCAAAAAGACCTCCAAAATTGCCAGCCTCATCCCCAAGGGAGGGAAGCCATCATCTGGAAAGAAAGATGGCAGCTCCTCGGCCTCCAGCGGCATCCCCAAACCAGGACTCAAAGCTCCGTCCACAACGGCGTCAAAGCCTCAGAGTCAGTCCCAGAGTCAAAGCTCGACCTCCTTAAACAGCAGCGGCAACATGCGAGGCGGAGACAGCGACAGGACCAAACTGATGAAAGGCGGGCAGGGCGGGAGTTTCTACATCCAGCGTTCCATCGGAGGCCCGGAGGGCAAAAGGAGCAGCATGACCTCCTCCACCAGCACTTCAGCAATCTCTGGGTCCAGTGGGATGCTGGGAGGAGGAGGAGGAGGAGGAGCAGTCCTTGGAGGCAACGGAGTCGTCCAGCTTCCTCAGCAGCAGCAACACAACCACCCCAATACCGCCACTGTAGCCCCCTTTATGTACAGGTGAGCCGTGTGTGTGTGTGTTCATTTAGATACACACCGACTACATTCACTCACATACCCCCATCAGCCACTCCACCTCAGTCTCACCTCAGCCATTACAAGACAAATTAACAGCTGATGTCGGCCGCATGCCAAATCTCACTGTCTGGGTTGTGTGTCTGATGTGAGAATACACACTTCCTCTTCTTCATTCAACCAGTGTTGTGTTAATGCTGCAGCTGGTGCGTAGCGTCCTGACGTTACGGCCACGAGGGGTGCAGGAAATGGGTAAATCTGCCCAGAAGGGCAGATTTTCTCTTTCAAGAGCAGAAGTAATCCAGGGAGAGAAAAAAAATATGAAGGAGCTGCCAAAGTCTCTGGGATGCCTTTGTGCTCGCAGAGAAAGCGAGTTAAGAATCCCATTAAACAAGACTTAATCCGCCGTCCCTTCCCTTTCCCTCGTCTTCCTCCTTCGTCGTGCACAGTCGGATCTGCCACGATCAACCCTGCTGCTTTCGAGCATTACAATCGCTTTAGTTCTGCGCATTAAAGAGGTTAAACCAACCACACCTCTCAGTCCTGGGCAGATAGTCAATGATAGTTAGGGCGAAGAAGCTAAAAGCCCACTCAGTCTACAGAAGGTGGACTATCTCTGATATCACCTTCAGAATATTATCTAGAATGTTTCATACATGGACAAAAATATACAATAACATAAGTTTGAGTGCATTTTCAGTTTCCGTCCTCTGATCAGTGATATTCCAGACTCTGGAGTGAAATTGGAACAAACTGGCCAGCAGGGTCGGTGGACAGCCGGACGTTCAGTGGTGCCAGACCATCTGCTGTTGAAGGTTGGGCTTGTCACAGAAGGGTAGCTGAAGGATGGTGTTCTGGAAGCTTTATTTCTATTATTAGGAAAGCTTTTTTTTTTTTTTTAGTCCGGTCCAGGATTTAACTTTAAATCAGGCCTGCAGGTTCCAGAGCAGGGGAAACCCCAAAGCTGTGCCAAGGAAAGATTTGAAATGATTTCAACCCCACCAGTGAACAGCTTGCTAGTGGGCTGGTTTGCTTGTTCCATTTATATTTACCATATTTCCACATAATAGTGTGATTGATATATTATGTTTATATGACAATTGCATTAAATATTCTTATTTTTGGTGCCTCTTTCCACTGAATCAGAGGCTATGCAGGTGGTGTTAGCTGACCGTCCTGCCTTTGAGGCATCTTTCAGTTTCATGTCTCCTCTCTACCTTCAGCCAACACACTCCCTCGTGGGCAGATAGTTGTGGAACCTCTATTTTCTGCCTCTTCTTATGTCTAAAAATGTTCTTCTTCACCGGCCAACCTCCATCAGCATGCAGCCAGTGAGTGTGAATTCTCCCGCTGCACGTTTATAATTGTTTCCAGCCTAATGAGGGATCTTAGTCTTGATCTGTCTCTGCACCTACTGGACCCCCTCCTCTTGCCATTGCCTTTGTCAAGATTGATAGGCCACTGTGGTTGCTGGACTTTGCTGCATCGACTTAATCCTGTTCTTATTTAGCTTCAGTTGTTCCGAGTTCACAAGCAGGATCTGGAATGATAGAAGCAGGATAATGATAAATACATTATAGCCAGGGTTAAAATGTTTGAGACTCCAGTCAGTCAACCGGTTTGAGCTGGACTTCAGACTCCACATGCTAAACAGCAAAACTCGTAAACCATGCTTGATGTCTCAGATAGACACTTTATCTGCCGCTCTGCAGGTGGTTATGGTTTGCATTGTGTGTGAGTGTATGTGTTTGCACGCGCGTGCAGCATTCACTGCATGACCAGGTTCAGCTAAAGCGGTCTGATCTGAAAGGTGGCTGCAGCTTAGCAGATGTTTTCATCCTTGTTTTTTTATGCCTCCAGGACTTTTTCAGAAAACGACTGCACCATGGTGGCCCCAGTCGACCCCTGCCTCAGCCCCAGCAAGGGAGAGCTGGTGTACAGCAAGACAGCCAAACAGTGCCTGGAGGAGATCTCAGGTATGCCGGGTCATACACGGTTCTGTTCGAATGTGTTGTTTCTCTATATGGATGTGCATTTAGCATGTCTCTCTGGTGATCTGTCACATAAGAATTTAACCTTCATCTGTTGTTCAGCGGTTATATTTGCACAGCAGTCATGTGACTGCAGCTGCAGGGCTTCTCTCCATACAGGAGATTTACCCTCTCCAAGAAATTGACAAACTGGTTTAGCTTCTGTTACATTATGGATTATAAACCGAGGCACCGATGCATTAGCACGTCTTACTGTATGTGTTTTAGATGTGTTGAAACGTGCTGACGTCTCTCATATCACCAGCCCCCCTCCCCATACAGCAAAAAAACAAATTCTACCCCTCCCATAGTCCTTCATGGGAAGGTGAGGAGACATTCCTATTTTTTTGCCAAAACTAAACATACAGTAATCTCTTGTTACTCGCAGTTAATGTGTCCCAGGAACCACCAGCAAAAAGGAAATCCCGCAACAAACTGTTTTATTATTTATGGTAATTCAAACGTTTATGAACCCTCCCCATACTGATATTAAACCACCTTCTATCTGTATTACCCTTTCCCACACTCTGATCGACTGTTCAAAGCACTTTTGTGTCTCATGGAAGTGCGCTTCGTTCCGAGACTCACGGAACGCAGCGCACTTCAGCAGCCGTCAGCCAATAGAATGCGTGTACAGTATCACGTGACTGCCTATTAAAAATAACATAAATACTAAATTATGTGATTATTATTGATTCCTTGGTGGTATATAGACTGAAGACTAAGTCTTGATGTCTTCTGAATGTTATGTGCATCTGGAAACGGTGATATGATGCATATTACACCTAGAAATTTATCACATTTCTAACTGGCAGAAATATACATGGACAGCATGCTCTTCTCTCTTCATTCTTTAAAGACTTGGATGACATTTTGTTTACTGGGGATCGCTGTTCCACACGGGTTGCATGGAGCGAAGGGAAAATGTCAACACTGACAGCCGCTCAGGCAGCAGCTCCTTGTTTCCACCCATGCAGGCATCCGTCTCTTACAACCCCATCGCTGGCCAGTCATCTGACACATTACCAGTGCTTAGATGTCATGTAGAGGCTTCAGCCTGAGCAGAGGGATGGGCTTTGTAAAGTGTTTTTTTCTTCATATGATAAATATTATATCCACAAATCTGACAATTCATTTGTTCAGAAATGAGAGCCAAGTCCAGATGGAGCCGATGGCTTCCAGGAAGCCCGAAAAGAGGAGAATCCCAACCAAGGAACTGATTTAGTGAAAGTAGAGACGGTTATGCTGAAATCACTCCGTTCAGAATGTGAACATCAGAACTCCACAAGTGCTGCTGGTTAAAAGCCAAGCAGGCGATTTGTAAAGAGGAGCGACTCAAATGAGTGACTCATCCCTTAAATGCGGTCCACAGAGATCACCGGGTCAAAGCAGCCAACAACATTCCACCAGTTTAAAGGAGTCTTAACCAACAATTGAATTCCTTTCTTTGCGTCTGCGGGTTTTTAACTGTTGTGAACAAAGAGGTTAACACACAATTAGCACTAAAATGTGTTTGTGATGTTCTCCAACTGAGATCTACTGGGCTGTTGTCTACTGTAACACCAGGACCAGAGTTGTTGAGGATCCCTTTCTGCAGAAACTCATTGGAAACCTTGGATTTATAAAATATATAAGAGATGTAATTTCAATTTAAACGTGAAAAATAAGATGTCAGGTTCAAAGCACACGCAGAGTCCAGCGTGCACAAACAACAGCTTGAGATTACAGGTTTGGTTTGTCAGGTCAGCCGTGACATTCCTGACGTTTCATTCTGGTCGTGGCTTTTCTCAAGCCGCTCATTTGAAAGATAAATTTAGATTGCGCCACTGGTCGTTCCTTTTGTGCGTCCCCCCCCGTTCAAACACTCGCTCTTTGTCGTCAAGCGTTTTATTGTCGTTCCACATCCGGCCTTTTTCGCAGACTGTTTCTTCACAGAGCAAAGAGAAAAAGAGTCTCGTGAGGGAAATGGAAGTTCATGCCGACCGCAGATACCTCAGAAACATTTACTGGATGAACTCATGTCAGTAACAAGCACTTCGACCTTTTCATCTGGATTTCATCTTTTAAAACTGTTTGACAAAGCAGCTGGGCTCTGCAGAAACGCCGCTCGTTCTTTTTATTAAAACTAGAATAAAGGTAATTATTTGTGATGTGGTGCAGACTATTGTACTCGTAGTGTCAACATCATTAGTTGCTTCAAGCTGTTACCAACTACCGTGACCAGGATTCAGAAATGTGTGGAGGACAGCTGTGACTAATCATGACAGGGTTAATGATGCTTTATTGATTAGACGTGTGTGTTGGTTCTATAGTCTCATTATTTGTCCATCAGAGCTCCAGGCTCCCTGTTTCAGCTCCTCCGGATATCTTTTAATGAAGCCGGGTGGCCGTTGTGCTGCAGCGGGGGCTGCAAAGCGTACAGGTGCACCGTCCAAACAAGTCATCGTCACCTGGAGCAGGGGGGGGGGGGGTTTGGATGCAAAGGGGTTATTAAGCATGGTTAGAGGGGAGAAAAGATAAGGGCTGGAAGCTGCAGGGAAGAGAATAGAAAGAGAGAACGAAGGGGGGGATTAAGAGTAAGAGAGTGTGATAAACACAGGAGGTGGAGGGGGGGGTAGAGAGAGAGAGCGCTGCAGGCGGCACGCTGGAATGAACAAGCAGACCGAGAGAGACGTGAGCCCGATCGCCAGCTTCACCACCCGTTTGTTCTCTGTGAGGAGAGAGGGACAGTCAGTCAGTCAGTCAGTCAGTCAGTCAGTCAGGGGAGGGGGGGGAGATAGTGAGCTGGTAATTAAAGAGAGACAGAAGGTGGAGGAAGAGGGATAGATAGAGGGAGTGTGAGCGCGTCTGGTGAAGGAAGGGAGATGTAGCGTGTCGTTGCTCCACGCCCCTGACTGTGGTGGGGGGGGGAGAGAGAAAAGAGGAGCCGAGGAGACAGATCGGTAAGCATGAGGACCGGAGGAGAAGTGGAGCGTCGTCCTCCTCCTCTGACCATGAGTACGGGGCGGATCAAGGATGGATGTGGACGCCACCTTTATGCCTCAGGGTGGGGTTTTCTCTCCACTCTCTGCCCTGCACCTGCCTCCGTTTCAGCCCTCTGAAGCGTGGAGCTCCTGCCGGGACGTGTCTCTCTCTGCCTCCATCGTCCTTCTTTGGCTCCATCTGCCGAGATGTGAAACAGTTGGATCTGCTTGACAGCTTAGTTTCCCTCTTGGAGTCAACCGCAGGCAAAGAAAGGTAAGAAACGGAAGGAACCGGCGAGGAGCGATGAAGAGAGGAGCAGAGTTCTCTGTGTATCAAGGGGGGAGCCCGGCTCGACGGCCTCCCCAGCCTCTTCCTGACAACCTCAACCTGCGGATCAAACAGCGATCGCTCACTAACCTGACTCTGCTCAGCGATGGCGAGCAGCGCGTCTACTCCTTGGAGCTCAACGAGTTACCATCCCGCCTGTCGCACGCTCAGAACTCTCCGGCGTACTCGTCCTCCACGCAACGGGCAGGAGGAAGCCTGCAGGGGAGCCCCAGGAAGGAGGCACTCACCAGGGGCGGGGGCATGCGAGGAACCAGAGCCCGGTCGCTATCCCTCTCCCTCACCAAGGTGCTATCTCAATCGGAACACTCCCTCATCCCGTTACCATGGCGATGCATCGGCGCAGGCGGGCGAGCGCAGCGGGCGTCCTACGGTGGCCACCCACGGAACGAGCCGGCGCAGACGTCCAGGGAGGAGGAGGAGGAGGAGGAGGAGGAGGGGAGGAAGGACGAAGAGAGCGGCGGCTGTCGTGTAGACGAGGAGCAGGCAGGAGGGAGGGGCAGCAGGAGGCAAGGGGGCAAGAAAGACAGGGGCTACTGGGCAGAGGAGGAGGTGTCAGGTGGGGGTCCTCGTGAAGGCACGGCTCAGCTGGACAAAGACGTGATCCTCACCATGCTGGGCGACCTGGAGCAGGTTCTGCACACGCAACCTCGCCCACGTAAGTCAGCCAATGGTGGACAAGATGATCACATGACTTAGATGATAAAATATCAGAACAGGAAACGGGGATTATAAAGTTCTGGTTAAGATCATGATGGAGAAACATCATTTTTTTTTGTGCACTATTAGGCATGTAAGGCCTTTATTTAAAAGGAGTGTGTGAGAACACACACACACACACACACACACACACACACACACACACACACACACACACACAACGTGACATCAGATCTATGATAGTTAGTGTGTCGTTTCACTGGAGCAGCGGGGCAGGCCTTGGCAACAGGTAGATTGTCTTTCAGCGGTTTTGAGGCGTGATGCAGCATTAAACAGAATACTGAGATAAGACGACCAGAGCCCCCTCTGAAAAGCACTACTTTGATTATCTGTGCCTCCCCCAGCGCCGTGAGTCACAGCCAGCGTGATCAATACCTTATTATTACACCTGTGCGTGGGAGTGTGAGTGTATTACAATTAGAAGACTGAGATGGTTCTTTAATTGTGCTCAGGTGAAGCCTTGCAGCATCAGTACCAGTGACGTGTGTGTGTGTGTGTGTGTGTGTGTGTGTGTGTGTGTGTGTGTGTGTGTGTGTGTGTGTGTGTTCCAAATGATTTTCATAACGTGCCATCTTGATCTAGAGCACCGTTTGTTCTCCATCAGCAGTGGATGCTTTGCAGCTTCCCTCCTCTGTACCACTGATGCTGTAGTAGAAACAGTAGCATCTGTGCAAACAGCTTCTACATTTAGATACTTTCTGTGTGTGTGTGGGGGGGGGGGTTAGCTACACACACACATCTACAGCTCTGTTTAATTCCTAATAAGGTACTGAGCTGGTAAATTCCTTATAAATGCTCAAATGGATCAGACTGGATTTTTTAATGTGTGTGGATGTGCAGCTGAAGCTGGTCTCCGCTCCTGCACCGCAGTGACTTACTCTGGCACAGAAAGTATGCACACACACACACACACACACACACACACACACTCCTCAGGCTTCTGGTGAATGCTGCATCAAGCTGTGGATTCGTGATGGAGACCCCAGGGCTGTGCCTCCTCATGACTCCTCAGAATAGGGTTTTTCTCTGAGGGGGTCCTGGTTCAAGAAGAGAAGCCGGAAATAAAAGTCAGATATAAAGTGGTGCTTTCAGATTTAACACGTGTGTCTTAGACTGATCACTTTGCACCAGTGTTGGGGTCTCTCCTGGATAGTCTTTAATGTTTCAGTCTCACTGATTTTTGATTACTGGACTTAGCATGACTGTCCAATGTGGGGTCAGAGGTTAAAAAGACATTGCACCCCCACAGCCTCTTACAACCTGCAGAATGTTTCCTTGCTCGCTGGTCTGCAGCTGCTTCGTTACCTGGTCCGATGGAAACCTGCTTTGTGCAGAGGATCTGATGGATTTCATTAAGCACCAGGAAATCCTGCAAGAAAACGTCCCCCGTCTGTGACGGATGAGGATGCTTTTGCATCACTGCATGTTCCTAAAGGACCATGATCTCGGAGTCCACCAAGGCTTGGTTCCGTCATGTGATAAAAACACTTTATGTATGCATATATTAATCTCTTTAAAGTGTTATTTTCCCCAGATTGTTGCAAGCAGCTGACATACCAATAAAACTAATCGACTGTATAACAGGTTTGAATAATTTATCTTCCATCTGTGGCTTCAGCTCCTTTAACCGCTGCTGTTAGAAGACGTGACAGATTAATAAAATGATTCCGTTTTTCAAAACCTTCGTTCTTCCTGGTGAGCAGAGTGATGTTGTCATAAAGTCGCTGGAGGTTTTTTCAAACACCTTACCTCACACGTCCCCCCCACCCCCCCCGGTCTCTGCAGTCAAGGCAGCTTGTTGCTGTGCTCCGAGCACTGGATGAGTAAATCTGACTGAGCATGACTTCTTACCATGACACTGCATTGTCATCTATGTGTGTGAAACGGCAGCTCAGTGAGACCAGGATTTAGTCTGTCCCATGCTACTGGATAATTACCCATTCTGTGGCACCTTGCCTGCAGCTACAGGCTAGCGTGAAATGTTGCCCACCCAGTGTTTATCGAGCAGCTCCGTCTCAGAATCATTCTGAATGAGTGAAACAAGCGCTTCATCTGGAAACAGAGTCGAGCGCGAAACGTATGACATGCTGTAAGAGGCCGCGGGGCGGGAAGATGATGCAATAAAGTGGCAGCGTTTTCCAACAGAGTTAGCTTTCACGGCCCTCGACTGTGTCCCGAAGTAACTTGGAGAGCGCACGGTGTCATGACACAACATTTCTGCGGCAGGCCGAAGGAAAAAAAACGTCAGCAGTGCACGAAATAATGTTTTGCGACTTAAAGAAATGCATGAGGTGCAGCCTGACAGGCTGATTCATTACCTTTCCTACTCTTCTGTCAGTGGGATCGGACATCATTCCGTTTCATCCTGAGACTCTCTGTGACGTTCGGTAAAAATACTGTCAGACGTTCTCATCACTTCACGTATCGTGTGTGTGTGTGTGTGTGTGTCTGCATGTGCGTTGCACTTCAGTAAAGGATATAAAATGTCTGGGGTTTTTTTTTTTTTTTAAGGAGAGGATCCTGAGACGAGACGCATGAGGACGGTGAAGAACATCGCTGACCTGCGGCAGAACCTGGAAGAGACCATGTCCAGTTTACGGGGGACACAGATCAGCCACAGGTAGGCTCATAAATGGTATTACCCATTACTAATCTAGAATAATACATTGGTTTAGTGAGGATATTTACTGACACATACACACAAAGGATAAGAGATTGATTTCATCTGCCAAGGATGGGATGTGTCCTTCACAGTTTGATGTCTGGCGAGTCTCAGCTGAGTTTCTAGTGAAAGCTTCTGCAGAAAAAGGTGGGATAAGAGAAGGATCAGAAGCAGGTCTGGATTAAGAAGCCGATCAAGTTTTTGCCTCTTTGCTGCTCTTGAGTGTGCCTCTAGATCCCCTCTCCGTGTTGTTCAAGGCGTTCATAGGTTCATTTAGATGCATAAATTAATTCTCTCCGCCAGACGTTATCTCATCAGGAACCTGCAGCCCGTGTATGTTATTAAACTGATGTAATGCAAGGCAAGTCTGACTCTGAGACCTACAGTATTTCATTCATTTCCTTGCGACGTGTCATTTGTTAAGAAATAAATGACCCGAAAAGTGAAGAACAATAACATTTCCTTTCGCGATCAGTTTTTCTGTCTCAACAGCAAAATCTGACGGCCGCTTCTCCGTTCGTGGTTCGTCCTAGAATAACATTAGCTCTGATTTTAGCATCTCTGGCTCGCCTTATGCAGTTTATCACACAGGGAGATGTGTCTCCAGCTATTAATGAGCTTCTCTCTATTATTATGATGCCACGTTATCCAATGCTTCCTGGATTTAATTAAAAAACATCACTTCCTCACCAGCTGGGACATGTGTAATGGCATTCCGGAATTGATGGACAATTCCATTTGTGAGCCATGGGCTGCAGCGTAGGGCCTGAGTTCAGAGGAAGACGAAGTGATAACCGTTGGCTAACGTCATCTCCCTCGGCAAGGGACCCGGATCGTCCCTCTTCTCCTCCCTCAGTCTATTATTTTGTGTGTTTTGCTCCATTTGCTGAGGAAGATGGTGGCCGAGCTGCTGACAGCCAAGACAGATGGTAGTCTGTGGGCATGCATGTGAAGTATTTGTTTTCTACTTCTTTTTGTTCATTTCCCCCCCCCCCAAAGGACTCCGAGTCAGGTGCGATCAATACAGCGCCATTGTCCCACCACTACTTCTGTTCAAATGGGAACCATTCATTTGGGATATGAGGTGTTTGATTGGTTTTCAGGTCTCATTTACACCAGAGACACAGGAACAGTCTGTATGAAATGGAAAAAAATACTCATTTAAGGTAGCAGCAGGTCTATTCAACCGTTGGATTTCATGGAAATTTTTATGAATATAAATTCCACTCGTGTCCATCACAAAAGTCTGTCTGGACTGTCCTGTTGTCGCCCCTAGATAATGAATGAACGTAATCACCATTAAACTGTGACCTCACGCGTTCCATCAGTTATACTGGAGCAGACATAGTAGAGGTCATCAGACCATGCGTTTTTTGAAAAGACGATACAAGAACAGGAAACAACTCAATCCTGATGTTTTTGACTCTATTAGAAATGGATAAACTGAATCCGTCAATGTGATAAACATCAAAATGGATCAATGATTAATCAGAAACTTTTTTTTTCCCCTATTTTTGTTGCTGCCTGCCCTCATGGTGTTTGTAGTTCAGAAGCCTTGTCGGCCTAATGTAATGAAAGCCTGTCTTGCTATTAGTGACTATTAAAGAGCAATAGATATCAAAGCTAAGATCATCCAAAATCAATAATTTGAAAAAAATATCTTCTTACTATCAGTTAATCAGCTCAATGACTCGATGAACACATTTCTGCAGGCCGGTTGTTCATCGTCCTGCAGGGCTCTGAAAGCAGAGAAGTCCAGCCCACTTGCAGTCAGTGCTGTTTCCTCTAGAGGTAGCCATGGTTACTTCATGTGTTATCAATGATTACACAGATGGAGTACGCTATTGTCATTAACTTGGCAATATTTGATGGTGGAATAATTCACATCAGTAACCATTGAATTCAACAGATTATTTTTTTTTGCAGAACCGTGAATATTCTCTCATCTCCAAATTCAACTCCATTCTCACTTTCTTTCTTTTTAGTTCCTGACAGATCAAATCGAGTGTTCGATTTTTGTAAAATACAGCCAACAAATCAAAGTACTGTGTGATTTAGCCCAAGTCACTCATCCTGCGTGTATGTGGACTCTTCGTCGAGCCATCCAGGTGGCAGAGGAGCTGAAAATCCTCTGCTCTGAAGTTAAATTTCCATAAATCTTGAAACTCCAAACTTTCTCATTCATCGATCTTTGATGCAGCAACCATCACAATGAGATTCAGTTGTTTTTTTGGGGGGGAGGCCTCCAGTCTGTATTGATCTGAATCATTTAATTTCCTTAGCTGTTCTCCAGACTAAGAGACAGCATTGATTTACGGTTGAAGGGAAAACTATGATGATGATGATGAACATCGTCGCGGTCTTTGTTTTAAGCTGCAGAGCGTACTCACACGGGGATGATGGTTACTGGAGCAACAGGAGACTGAGCTTCAGTCAGCAGTTTAGGACTACATATATGACCACAAGACGTGAAAGAAGAACATGAAAAAGCGTGGAAAGATTTCGACAGAGCCTTCAGAGTGATGCAGCAGAACTCAGTGAATGAACATCCATCTGAAATACGTGTTTAACGCTTTCTCTATTCATTTTACCGATGCTCAGTAACACCCAGTCCTCCTCCGTCGGCCTGGACTTTGGTCCTGCTGAGCTTTTGACTGAACACAACGGTCTCCCTCTGTTAGGATTATTTTTCTTTTTTTGTTCTGCTCTATACCAGCTATTTTGATGAAATAAAGATTAAAAAAAAAAAAGCAGCAGAGGTGATTGGAAATGTGATCAGATATAATAATGCAATAATGCACAGATTATGAGACTGCTAATGATGTGTGGGCATTAAACTGGCAACGTGCAGATGTTATACGGTCTGTTTCAGAATCTTACGCTTCAGTCTACATGCTCATTTATCACACACACACAGACGCCGTCCCTGGTTTTTTTTGTGGTTTTTTTTCTCTCATCTGCTGCCTAGAGATAAAGATAAGCTGATTTAGCGAGCTGCATTGTGAACCAATAGTTAAATGATTCTTCTTCCTATACCGTGGTGAATTGATTTCTATATTTCCACATTAGGCCGTGATTGCTTGTCGGATAAGATTCTGGTGTTTGTTCTATTCAGCTTCTCATCCCCCCCTCTGCCCCCCCCCCACACACACACACACACACAAACACACACACAGTGTTGTGTGTATCTCTGAGCTCATGCATGTGTGACCCTCTGAAGGTGTTGATAGAGATGTGTTGTGAACTTTGCTGACAGTGTCGTCGTGATGGCGTCACAGGCGTCCTTTCTCACCCCACACAGACACACACACACACACACACACACACACCACACACAGCTGATGCCACACCTCTGTCTACTATGTGTGAGACTGCTTTTATATGTCATTGCGTTTCAAATCCAAAGACTTTCATGTAGAGGCAGGCGTTTTAAATGGGGACCTCAGCCCACATGTCCAGCTGCTGTCCTGCTCCATCACCAGCACCATTTCTTTCACAGCAACAAAAACGCTCCTATTAGATTGAATGTGCTTATAATACTACAGTTTAGTGTATAAACTTGCAAAAATCATAACTGACTGAACATTAAATAACTAGTCTATAGCTCTAGTCAACAGGCTGTTGGTATACAAATGGGAAATGTAAAGCCTCAAGTCTTTAGTCTTGTATGTACCAATATCTCTGATCATGAATTGGATCAGAGCAGCCTGGCTTCTGCCTCTCATCCTGTGAGTGTAGTTCACTCTTGTTCCCAGTAGAGAGCGCTCCAGCGAGGCACCGGTGCTGCCAAGCATAGTGTAAAAATGGATCAGCTTCATTTGGTGTAACAACCCAGACTGAAAGACGCGTTATCCCCCTAAAGATACAGTAAGTTTGTGTTCCATCATCTTTCATGTTCGTCGCTGGAGGATACGGAGGCTTGTGAGTCGGTCCTGTTTGCATCCCTCCATCAGGTTGATGCCGTGACTTGTATTATTGTAACAGCAACTATACAGCTCTACATTCTCAGCTGATCTTGCACTGACAGTATTTGCATCTGATTCAAATTTCTGTACTATTTCAAACATGTTTATTCCAAAATACACTTGATGAGACAGACCATGGGTGTCTTTCTCCCTCCATCTGTGATGCAGCATGATGCTCTGAGATGTGTTCACCAGGGAGCCTTCACAAGTTAACACACTGGAAGAAACAGCACTTTAGGAAGGTCACCCTGCAAGCGCACACACACACACACACACACACACACACACACACACACACACACACACACACACACACACACACACACAGCGATATTTGAAGAAACCACATGCGACTTGAAGGAGGAGGCTTTCAGCTGATGCAGACAGCTCTCTATTTAAATGATGACTGATCTTTCCAGCAGGATGATTTGACCTTCACTCAGCTTGATTTGATGACTTTGATGTCTTTTGTCCATTAGAGGTACTTCTCCCAAACTTGGCCTCTACTAAGTGATGGACGTGGTCAGAAAATGTCACACTGACAGGGATCAGTTTTTGTCCGGAAATGTAATCCTGCGTTCTCTCTTCTGCCTCTTCTTCAGTACGTTAGAAACCACCTTCGACACGACGGTAACCACCGAGGTCAATGGGCGGAGTCTACCAGCCCTCACTGCCCGCTCCTCCCCCATGGCCTGGCGACTGGGCCAATCACAACAAACCCCACGTCTCCAGGCAGGCGACGCCCCCTCGATGCCCAGCAGCTACGCTTCACCCAGGGCGAGCACCACGAGCGCTGGCACCACCACGGGGCGCTACAGCGGGCACGCCGACCCCTCCAGGTTTGTGTACAGCACCCCCTTCAGGCGAGCAGCCATTAGAGACATATCATTATTTTTTTTATCATTAATGATTAATTTGTATAGTTGTATTTCATATTACTGTTATGTAAGCCTTATAGCTATGTTAGTAACTTATGTACAGTCTGAGTTAAGGCAGGCTTTGTTTGAATTAGACAGCGAACACTGTAGTTTCAACCAAATTGTCCTAGTGGGTAGTTAGCTATGTTCCAGTCTTCTAACACACTGGACACATTATTTAGAAATTTAAAACCTTCATGTTGATAACAATACTGAGCTTTACTGTATGAAGCAGAACATGTCGGCTTTAATTTAGACCAGCCTGTCACAACATTTATTCCACTTGGAACACTACTTTAAAAGCCATTGGGTTTGAAGGATAATGAACCCGAGTAGTATATTTTGATCCAGTGTCACAATGCTTACCTCATTTATTTGAAAAATGCCTTGAAATTCCCCGTTAGCTGTGTTCAATGGAGTTGTCAAGGCCTTACACATCTGTCTCCTTACAAATAACCTGCTAGCGTCGCTTTGTCATGTGTGGTCCTTGGAAAAACAATACTTCAGATTACCACAATAAATAAAAAAAGTCAGCATCTCCTGCTAAAGGTAATAGCAGAGCATGTGAGGGCTTCTGATTTTCATTCAGTAACAGTAAATGGCTGGAACAAGGTGGGTTGTGCTTATAAAGCGTTATTGGCTGATACCTCCTGTATAAATACTCATTTAAAAATGCTCCTTTTGATGAGTTCATAAAATGCTCATGCAGTCCTAATACTGCTCATTAATCAAATCGATGATCTCTCTGTTGGTTTCCTTTAAATCTGTTGCTTTTCATTCATTAAATAAAAGGAAATATTTAGTAGACATGTCTTTCCTCTAATTGGTTCTTTTCATACAGATACCTAACAGATGGCGGCCTCCATCTGTACACGCGAAACGCAGTCCGAGCTTCAGACGTGGCTTCTTCTCGAGAAATATCCCAGAGAGGCAGCAAAGAGGTGCAAGGAGACCTAGATAGGTAAGAACGGACCCTGCCAATCATATAGTAGGTCATTTAAAGAGTACGGACAGAACTCTGGTCTCACTGATGGTCTGGAATTTAGATATCCATGCAAGAACACAGAGAATACTTGAAAGCCAGTTCTTAAATATTCCCATTTGCATAGTGTTCAAGCTTTGGCATAGGTCCGTCTTCATAGTACAACGCAGTCAGTTTAACGGATTCACATTCAGGTAAAATCAGGTGGGTTCTTGTGAGGCCAAATCCACTGATCTGGGTTCTGCAAACTTAAAGCCTCAATTAAAACGTAGGAAAAGACATTCAGAGGTGATTGTCGGGGCACAGTCGCACTGCGGGGACGTCCAACGCCAAACGGGGTGAGAACAAGAGGCGTGCTACTGATTCAAAGCTGTCAAGCTAAAGTTGTGACGGCTGGCTTTCGGTGGTGAGACCGCTGGGAATCCAATGCTGCAGTGACATTTCTCAGCATCGCATCTTCTGATTCTGCCAAGACTTTATTCAGTGACGGTGTTGAAAGTGGTGGGAGGCTGGAAAAGCAATCAGATATGGTTCTCAAGAGTTCTTGTTGTAGTTTTGTTTTTTTGTTTTTTTAAATGAATTGTTACTAGACACTCAAAGACAATCTGATTAAAACAAACTCAAAACATTATTCTAATTCGCTGAATGTGCCAGATTACGTTACGCCGATTTAAACAAGGTGAGGTTCACATTTGTGATCGGCCGAGCGGCAAAACATGCTAGACCTGACCGGAGGTTCACAGCAGGTGATTGCTGGTCCCCCGTCAGTCTCTGATGGATCTGCTTGTTAGACTTTGACACTGAGGCACATGGATGGATAGGATCAGAATACATATGAACCCTGTGAACTGTCTCCTTGACTTGCAAAGTCTTTTGCCTAAAGTGTTTTTCACCTTGCCTTGACATAAATCCAAAAAAAAAAAAAATTGGAGCTTTTCTCAGCTAAACTGTGTTACCGCTCTGGGCCCCTGGGGTGAAGAAGAAATATTGATGCCTTCTTCCCCCAAAGATGCCTGCAGGCAAGAACTCCCTGTTGGATCCGAATCTAAACTTTGGAACTTTGCTTTTTGTTCATTTCTTCTTTCCTTTTCCCCATTTCCCATTACAGACTACAAATACTTGCAAAAGTATCCTACATATAACCGTAACGCTTCTCCCTGCCCGGCTCAGACGTGTGCTTGTCATAATCCAAGCTGTCACTTTTTCTGCTTACATATATATGTAAAGCTCAAGGGAAAAATTCATTTCCCGGTGTGATTTCTCACTCGGCGTCACACCTCGTGTCAGGCTTTAGCTGCCTCCATTGGACACAATCTGCCTTCCGTGATTGGTTCCTTTTTTATCCCGGAGCATTTTTTGTCGTCTTTTCCACATAACCCCCCCACTCCCCCAGATTTAAGAGAAATGAGTAATGGATAAGTTCAAACAACCTGTTCGCTGACTTTGAGGAACTTTTCATCTCCAAAAAAACCACACATACACATACTGGCATTCTCAGACCTGTACAGGTTTTATTCTAGGCTGAAAGTGTCGTTCCTTCTGCCCTGGTGTCAACTACATCTTTCACAAATATATGGATTAGCACTCTAAAAATAATTAAAATAGGAACTGTTTATCTCTGGATATGCTCTCCAGAAGACACTGGTGGAGGAATACAAGGAACAATGCAATAATAACATGAGTAAAGGGAACAAAGGCCTCTTGAACAGGCGTTGGTCCACTGGTAATGTTCACCAGTGACTTTCTAGTAGTTGTAATCAATATTTTTGCTAAACTTTTTATCAACGATGTGCTTTAAATGTAAATGCCCTCGCTTGTCCCGAATAATCCACGGGGCGGTAATGAGAACCTTTTGATTTAGATTAAAAGCGTGACTCTTAACGTGACTGAGCTTGAACGTCTCTTTGTTTCACCTCCTTCTCGGTTTCACAAAGATGAGGTGATTATTGCTGAATGCTTCTTAGATGAGGCAGTCATGCTTAAATAGCGTTTTGATGATCTTTTTGGCTGGAAAGTCCAGTTTAGAGTTGTTCTTTTGCTGCTGTGTTGAGATAGAACTTAATAAAACAGAGTGGGGTGGGGGTGAAACAAATCATTTATTCACTGAGGAGAGTTGTGCAATTATTGTTTATCAGTAAAATATTAATCAGCTTCTACCTCAGTTATGAGCAGAAATGGGAAAGACACACACACACACATGCAGAAGCACACACTCTGTCCTCAGTAAAGCATAAACACGGATTAAATCCCTCCTCTCCTCCGTTCTCCCCACACTGGCAGCATGAGAGAGACTCTGAACTCCCATGATGCTCGTTAGGCGTCATCCCTGATTCACCCACACATGTCCATTTCACCTGAGGAAAGTCACCTAAATGACTCATCAGACTGATCCTCGGGGATGGGGTGGGGGTGGGTGGGTGGGGGGGTGACACCATCTGCCTCCCAAAAAGATGGTTCTTTGTGAGAAATCTCCATCTTTCCAACAAATCAGAGATCTCAGTTTGGTTTGAAAGGATGAAGATGAGAAGTCAAGATATTTGTGTGTGTGTCTGAAAAACTGCTGAATGTTTTTCAAACAGCCAAAAACTTGATATACATTTGTTGTTTTTTTTAGAGTTTCAAGTTCTCATGGGTTTTCTTTATAAAGGAATTAATGAACTTGACCCTCATGATGCTGCTGTACTGATGTGATCATGTTATCATGTTAATGACTGGTATTATTGACCGGTTTAAACGGGTTCAAACATGCTGAAGCACAGCAACGGCATTTCTGGTGATGCTATTTCTCTCTTTTGCTTTTGTGCTAAAAATAAAACTAAAATTTCCTGAAACTGACCATCTGTCCAAGAGCAGACAAACAACAAATGCTCAGATCCCTCTTCTGATCCGTCCATTTTTCAAACAATGGTGGAACCCAGCTGGGACTGAAAGCCTCTCTAAAAATACCCTCCTGTCATGCAACATAGATGCGTGCACGCTCTTTGCTTTACTGTCAAGAAAAGATGCCCAAGGAGAGTTTTGACACCAACAGGCTTCCCGTTCTGAGAGCGGGCATGAATAAGTAACAGGGTCTTGCTTTTAGCATCCCTCCCTCTCCAGTTTACCGCCCTGTCTGAGGCCTGGACGATGGCGGCTCCCTCTGTTATGTGGAGCTTTGTTGAATCGGAGACACTTTTATGTGACAGGTTTTGTGTGTGTAATGTAATGTCTACAGATTTCTACATGTGTGCATGTGTGTTGTTGATCAGCAACACCCTGCTGTTGCTCTACAAGGCCGTCGCAGTCTCTGTGAAGCTGCAACAGCTCGTCTTGTGGAGATTTGGAAAAGAAAAAGACAAAGCCAGTCGTCACATGAGTGTTTTTTGTAGTTTGTAGGGAAATAAAACTAAAACTTTCAGCTCTTCTGCTTTCTAGCTTTCTAGAACGTTTTATCTAGGGTACCCACATGTGTCTGGCTCGTGTGTGTGTGTGTTCTCATTTGTGCAAGTGCTTCCATACAGATAGTTTTCTCCTCATAAAAATCGCTTCCCACACAATCACATGCTAATTAGCATCTATGTGTTCAGAGAAGCTCATGGGAAAGTTTCCATTTTTTTCTTATATTTATTTTTTCTTGTATGATATTCACCCAGTTGTGTCTTCCACATAAAGTAATGGTTGTAATCATTTATAGTTAATCGAGAGGTTTCCCTACTTGTTCACCACGGGGAGTTCTGTCGCACCATTAATTACTGAAGTCACTGAATTAAAAAGTGAAGTCTATAAAATGAATAAAGTAAGAGATATGCTGGTCCGCTACAGACAAAATGTGATTGGTCTATGGAATGAAAAAGGAATTGCCTTGCGTGTAGAGATCATGTGATTTAACATTCATTCAGTCCTGAATGCAGCAGGTTTGTGTGGTGAAAGCCTGAATGTTCAGAGGACAGAGCTGCAGCTCATTTATTGTTTGTGCAGTGCTGGAGCGTTTATTGGATTGGGAATGGTGTTAAAATATTGCCTGCATGTTGTTTTGTTAGGCAGCTGGCATCAGTCTGCGATATAAAGAAAAGGAAAGCTATGAAACCAAATTGCCTCATACGGCTTATTTATTGTATCTCTTTAATGTTCTTCTTTTGTAAAGACCCTGAAAAACACGTGGAGGATTTTAAATCTTTTTTTCTTGACTGTTCTACATGGGAGAGTGCTGATTGTTTGGGTATAGCATCGGTCCATTGGATGCATTCAGCACATACTGTAGTGCTAAAGCTGCAAAGAATAAATATCAATTCATAATAATGAACATTTTCATCGTACGAAGGGGTGAATCGGTTTAAAGAACCGATGCTCCTCGTATCATCGCTAACTTGCTTTACTGCCATGTAGCCTGACTCTGTTGTGGATTATGAAACTGTAATCTTGTTTAAAGCTGGTTTTATGGCACAATTAAGGCAGTTATGAGGCTGCAGAGAAAATGTTATTTGTTCTTGTTTCGATCATTAAAAATATACCTGCAATGACCCAAACAAAGTACCAGTTTAATCCAAATCTTGTTTTCATGTGTGAGCTGTTTGGCAAAAACTGTGACTTGTCCGACTGTAAAAAAAATAAAATGTAGGAAACACTGATTTTATTTAGTGTCAGTTGTCAGGACAGACAAACATCACACAAGAGGTAATCATTTTGAACACTATCAACTTAATGTCCCATAGAGAGCTGTGGTAATGAGGGTAATAGACAGTTCATGGATTCTGGAGTCCTGCCAGCGTCGAGCCTCATCCTGTGGGTTTTGGGGGGTGCGCTGCTGCTGCGCTGCGGTTAGAATGTGGTACAACACCCCCAATGGTGCCTGGTCTGGTTGTTGATCACCGCTCCACACTAAACACAAATCCAAATCCCAAACCAACCATCCAAAGCCTAAAGATGTTCAAAGTATTTTCCTAGAGCAGACATTCACATCTTGAACCAATCGATTCTGTCGTATTTGGAAAGCATTCCGTATTAAAATGCAAATGCAAACTTCTCTCCTTCATGAATGGGTTGTGATCCATAATGCAGACCGCTCATTTAGCATCATCTTAGCTTGATGAACGCGTCTTGCTGCTGTTTGACTGACGTTGGGGTTTTTTTTGGTAAAAAGTCTAGACATTTTTACCAGCCCGGCCAGGCAGCACTGACATCCTGTTGACATTTACAGCCTGTCCCTCCAAAGTCACTCCGTTCCTTTCTTTAACTGAGGTGTGTCGAGCTGAATCGGATTCCACAGGCAAACCTCATTTATCAACATTTACAATTTTTTCTGTGGCAAAGCACCTGGAAATTTTTTATTTTATTTTTTTCATTTTAAAAACATCTGCGGTTCTTTTTAAGGTTTGTAGTAAACCAGGTGTCCAGGTGGTGTCAGCTCATCGCTTGACATGTTCAGCATCAGAAGCAAAGCTGCTTTTAATAAAAGTTATTAGATGTTCAGCATAACTTATGAAAGATAAAACCAATTCCCCCAACTTTACACAGCCTTCAGTTCTTGTTGGGGTGTCGACCATGTTTCTGTGCTTGGGCGTGATGAATAATGTGGTAAGGTGAGGCTGGTACCGTCAGACCTTTCTGGGTCCCTCACATATTATGCATGAGCTCACATCCAATCAGTGAAGACGACAGACGTTGGGCTCTCGTCCACTTCCTCCTCCATTTGGCTCCATCCTGATTTGTCATCCTCCTTTAATTAACCCTCGATGGCCCACAGCTGCGTGTCACATTGGCTCTCCGAGGGCTGCCGGGTCTCATCCTGGTGACGAGAGGAGGGGAGGCGACGAGAAGAGGAGGGGGGAGCCAGCCAGCAGCAGGGGGTGAAAAAAGGAAGAGTGAGGTAGTCCTCTCTCCCTTTGTGTCTCATCCCCAGTTCCTCTCTGGGTTCCCAGTCGCCTCGTAGCTTCTACTCTAGCTTCTCTAGCTGGGGGGGGGGGCTTCTGCTTCCTGTGATATTAGGAGCAGCTCAACACCTCTGTGACGGGACGGCAGCCAACCCACAGGAGGTGAGTGGACAGCTGGAGCTGACGGATGGAGTGGGATAGTCTAGTTTGTTCTGGTGGTTGTACGTACAGCCCATCACAGAGGAGAAAGTGTCCGTTTAAAGATAGTAGAGTGAGTTTTATGTGTGACAGTCATCATAGTGGTTGGAAAAGTCACCGTTGGGTCTGTTTCTGTGCAGATAATCTTATTTTGTGTCTATCAAGCTTCTAGTTTTGGGCATTTTTGTTGCGTTTGATCATCTGTGGTCCTGATGTGGGTGAGGAAAAGACTGGATTCAGACCGTCAGTAAATGAAGACTTTACAAGAGGACAGTTCTAACAGCGTTTCAGTGGGAAAGAATCACGTGAAGTTTGATTCCATGACTGTAACAAACACAATAATGTGTTTGTGCTGACTTGAGTTAGAACTTGTGAGTTTAATTAATAGGAAATGTGTCATAAATGTTCATTTAGATGTCAACATTTCCAACCAATAATTTTATTGTCAACTAAAAAGGCTAGTTTTTAATGTAGAGAAATCGTTCCTTATTTCTTTTACTTTTCTGTCTTGAATCTTTATCTTGTTGCCGATCTTCTTATTTTTAAATTTGATTCATGGGATTTTGACATTTAAAGACTCAAACACAAAATAATAATATAATATATTTTCAATCAACCATGAAATTCAAACTGATTCAAAGTGGCTTTGGTGGGGGGTTTTTTTTTGTGTTCGTTTGTGTTTCAGGGGTATTCTTTTGTTATAGACATTCTTTGACATCCTACCTTCACTTATTTAAATGCCATCCCCTGAATATTATCAATCAACATCTAAAACCCCTTCAACCAAAGCTCATTCATCTCCATAATGTATTGTAGTTACTGCTGTTATCCTTTGTTCCTGCTGCTAATAGCCTTTCCTCCCGTGGGCTGTTGAAAGAAATGCTGTGAATACTGCATGAGAGGATGTTTGCATGCTTGAGTGAAGCCACAGCGGTGCATTCACGGCACCATAGACATTTTTTTCCATCATCAGATCACCTCTGAACAGCTCTGCTGGTGATTTTTGGGGGTTTGAGTCCCTCAGCTGCATCAGAGGATGGAGAGAGTAAGGTGTCTTTTTTTCACTAGTGTCTTACAACACTAGTGATCATACAAATTCACGCCATCCCTGCTCCACACTAACAGATGGCAAGCTTTGCTATGTGGGGCATTAGAGTCCAGAGTATTATGGAATAACAGTCACAAATAATGTTTTTACACTGATGTATGAAACTCAGAGAGGAAAATATCCTCCACATCAGCCTCCTCTGGAGAGTTCCACTCTGCACATTGTTGCTCATTGTTAATTCAAGAAGTTATGACATAAGGTCCGACTCGCCCGCCCCTCGCTGGAGGGTTATTGAGTTCGGCTGTGTCATTCTGAAGGACTCCTCCTCTTGCTCCAAGAGCAGCGGAGGCGTGCGTGTGAAAAAGCGCAGGTTTGTTGGGAGGAGCTTTGTTGCACACAAATCTGTTAAAAGTCACAATCAGATCTGATCCAGGAGTTATTCTGAAGGAGGAGGAGGAAAAGTAGTGCTGTGGTTTTCTTCTACTTTTTCATTTTTTCAAGCTTTTATCTGCAGAGCTCCGGATGCTCTTCACGAGTCCCCAGCATCCCATCCAGAGACAAACCACAGTCATCTTTTACTGCCTGCTGAGCAGCTCTGTGGCACTGGAGCTACAGTAAGAGAGGTTTTCCTGCCTCACGTTCAAATTTATAGGGACGCTGATCGATGGCTAAAACTCACCCATTACCCCGGTATAAATGGAAGCTATCAGAGGTCATCTTCTCACCCTGCTGTCATTTGAAATAGCAGTTTCAAGGTGCTCTTTATACACAATAAAAACCTGGTGCTGATAATTTACCTTCTACATTATTGGCATCTTGAATTTGTTTTACAACCACAAAGTCAGCTTAAATAAAATCTCAAATAGATTTGGAGTGTAATTATTTGGAGTGCGGAGCAGATGATTGTTCCGTCACTTGAAAAGCTTGACTGATGTTTCAGATTTGAAGTTTAAATATAAGGAGCGATCAGCGCTCATAAAAGACCATCTGCATGTTTGATCTGTCCTTAATTTCCTCTCTTCATCACACTCGTTTTCATCTGTCGTGCTCTCTGAAACATTGGTTTTACACCAAATAAATAGAACTACACAGATTTAAGGCTTGTCTGTGTTCTGCTTTGGACTGACGTTGTTGGGAGCAATACATTTGTGTCCGTCTGCCCTTGTTGTCTATCAGAAGCTGAAGACTGGTCTCATAGGAAGCTGCTCTGCAGCTCCTGTCACTTTTGAGGCGAAATAAGCTGAGCAGAGGGCTAACTTTAAACCGGCATCAAGGTGACCTGACAGCCCCTGTCATCACCCAAACCACCCAGGACCCTGCTTCACGTTTCGTCTTGATGCTGGTATATATTCAACAGTTTGTTCTTGTCTTCTCAGGACGAGTCAGAAGCAGAAAGCTGCTGTCAGGTGGTTTCAGCCCTCAGTTCCAAACAGAGCCACAGGCTGAAGTGAGGAAGAGACAAAGCAATTTACGTGGAAGAAAACAAACTTGGGATGTGTGAAGGTCATCATAAGCCTGTTACTTATCTTGACTGCGGTGAAGCTGTAGATACATGATAGCAAACAGACTGACAGCAGGGATGCCATTTATTGTTGGTGTAATAATCTGCTGTGAGCGTCAGCCATCCATCTCCAAGGTGCTTCTCCTGTAACGGCCCTGAAATGAAGGGAGATGGAATCTGATGACAGATGACGGAGGAATCCATTCGGTTGTTCAATAAAGTTTTTATTTATAAGCTTTTTTTTTTTAAAACCACATTGACACACTTAAGACCATTTCTTTAACAAATTGGATGATTGATCATGTCAGTTTGTGGTCCTGCATCATTTCAACAATTTAACTCATAAAAAAAAAAAAATGGACAGTTTTTGCTGGCGGAGGCAATTGTTGCTCATCCTGAATATCTAGATCAATGTGACGTCACACGGATGGATTTTACATCACAAGAGCAAGTTTATTCTAAATTTAACACCCCATTAATAAAAAAAAATTTAAAAAAAAGAAAGATGCAGTACAGTTAATAAATGGTTTTGCATGGTTCTAGAATAAATCATACGGTTATTGATTTTCTGAGCAAACTTTAGAAAATCAATAGCAGTGTTATCTTCCCCATGCCGCTCCATGTACTCATCCACACTTCCCCGTCTCACCCACATCCACACGCTCCGTCCTCCTCTGTGAAAATGACTCATTATTCTCTCATTTTCAGCCTGCCTTCGGTTTTCTATCCAGGCCTGCCATGAATTATAGATGGAGAGACTGAATTGACTCGCTGAAGAAAAGTGTAATTAGCTTCTGGAAGTTCTTTCAGATGTTCTTTTTTTTTAAATTATTATTATTATTCATCTTTTCAGATACTGGCTGCATTTAGGATCATTCAGATGGAGATTTTCAAGTGCTTTTGAATTTTGGCAAAGGAAATTATTGGCTGTTTTTCTAGAAGTCTTTACCTGTCACTATGATACTAATCAGTCTGTCACCGTGTGTTTTGTTAATTCTTGATTGTCACCTCCTCTCTCTTTCAGTCTGTCTTCTATCTCACTCAATAATTTCTTCTTTCCAAAGTTAAACCTGAATGATTTTTGGTCAGTTTTGCTAAATTCTGGGTGCAATTTTGCTCCAACAAACAAAGAAAAGCAACATGTTGCCAAGGAAACCAGTCAGTGTCTGTGTGCGTTTGTACTGCAGACTCAGCTGCAGAGTGCACAATGAAAAAGAAGTTTTAACGCCCTGTTATTGAAGGTGATTGATTGTGTCTGACAGCTGAAAATGTGTTTGCAAATCCAAGAAACAGGAGTTTTCATTTCAATTTAATGTGTAACTAATGGCTGTTGGATCATTTAAGGCGCTCCTGGTGTCTGTCAACCTTCCACAGACGCTAAATAATTACATGCTAATGAAGGTCCTTTTTTTTTTTCCTTCACACATTTATTCTGGGTTAATGAGAGGCTCAGCGATCAATGAGCCAAAACCACGAATCCGTTCCCAAATAGAACTCAAAATACCCACAAGTCAATTTGTTCGTTAAAAGGAGCGCTGCTGTTTAACAAAATTAGGCAAAGTTGTCGATTTCGAATGATCGTAAAGTTTGCTAAGGGAGCTAATGCAGTGCTCCTTATAATCCAGTGCGCCTTATAGTACGAAAAATGTTGTAACACTCATTTATTTGATAGGAGAACCAAGACACGCACCCATGGCCACCACATGATACACCCCCGCCCCATCTCACTTTACAGCTTTAATTATAATGAGATGACAATATCAGAATGCTAAAAATATGACTAAGATTTCATCCCCCCCCCCCACTGCAGCTGGGACGACAGCAGCTCAGTGAGCAGCGGCCTGAGCGACACGTTGGACAACATCAGTACCGACGATGTGAACACTCCCACCTACTCATCTGTCAGCTCGTCACGCAAAAGCAAAGGAACGCAGGTAAGAACACCAACAGCCGTGTTCTAAACCCCTCCTCTGCAGCGTGTGCGTGGGGGGGGGGGGGTTCTGCTGTCATTCATCCTAAAGTGCTGCAATAAACTGCAGCATCTCTGCACATTTTAACAGCTGCTGTTGTTAAAACACGTGGAGACGTGAGGGTGTTGGATTAATATAGAATCAAGGCCGGTCTGTTCAGTGAGACAGGCTACGTCTGTGTCTTATTTTTGTGGCCCCTTCAGCAGCCTGGGCCCTCCAGAGAGTCTGGTGTTGCAAGGGAAACTGTTGAGGCAGGCTTGCCCATGTGTGTGTGTGTGTGTGTGTGTGTGAGTGTGTGTGTGTGAGTGTGTGTGTGTATACATCCCAAAAGAGTTCCGCACATGGGCATATCCAAAGATAGCAATGACCTCACTCAGACAAACCCCACACTTTTTCAGGCTATCTCTCTCCATGGAGATGGTGTGTGTTTGAATAATATTTCTTTAGGTTTAACATCTTTTACATTGTCTCAATTTACTATAACATTATGATATATTTAGAATGCCAATAAGCTACGTTGTGCTGACAGACATTAAAATATCCGTGTCTTTGCGTGTCTGACCTCACCACTCTCCAAACCCAGAGAGGAAGCAGGTCCAAACATGCAGGGCAGGAGGTGAGCAGCAGCTGGGCTGGAGCCGAGGACCTGAAGAAGGTTGAGGAGGAGCTGGAAGCAAGCATGGACCCCAGCAGTTCATCCCGCTGGAAGCCCTCCTCTGGCTCCTCTTCCTCTCAATCCCAGAATCAATATGAGGAACCTGGTCCTAAAGCTGCTGCGGTGGCCCAGATGTCTCAGACGGGCTCCTGGAGGAGGGGCATGACGGCCCAGGTGGGCATTACTCCGCCCAGATCCAAGGGTACTACCTCTGCTGCCCTGAAGACACCAGGTAGGAGCTGCAACACCTTAGAATAATTCTGATTCTGATTCTGTGTGATGATACAAGATATGAACCAGATCCTAGAAGAGAGCAGGGGCTCTGGATTATTTGAAAGACTTTATAAATTAACTCTTAGATTATGTTGGACGATTATGAGGTGATCTGTACTTATTCAGATATGTCAGGATTACCTGATGATAAAACAGTACTTCATGTTTCATAGGGATTAAACTATACTCTGACCTCCTGAAGTACAAACATGCACAAATTGGATTTAACAATGGCTGCATTGCGGCGCCTTTAAGCTTCCTATAATTAAAATATGAATTAAATTCAGTTGTATTTCAGTTCATTCATGATCTTCTCGGGCAGCTTTTTCAAATCCTCCACTGTTAGGGTTCACTAACGGCTGAGGAGCATCTGAGTAATCTTGTATCATCCACACACAAGACACCAGGAGCAGATTTGTTACCCCCTGTCTGAAAACTGATGATTACACGTTTCCTCTCTCTGATACCAGAGCCTGAACGCTTCACAGTTGTTGTGAAATGCTCCGGCCACTCAGCAGTTTATAGCAGCTATATTATAAAGTAATGGTTTTCAATGCGGCTGACTTTTGGCCCGACGGTTTCCTCGTTTGATTTTTCTTCCACTGAGGTTATTAAAAACAAAAGTGCAGAATGTGCTGAGGGTTAACATTTTTTGGTTTAATAAGTGTTTATGCAAATTAACAGGCAAAACCGATGATGCCAAGGCCTCGGAGAAGGGCAAGGCACCGTCCAAGAGTTCAGCTGGCATCCAGCGTTCACCCTCTGATGCTGGGAAGAGTAGTGGAGATGAAGGTAAGAAGCCACCCTCTGGCATCGGACGCCCCTCAGCTGCTGGCTCCTTCGGATACAAGAAGATCCCTGGTGCCACCGGCGTCCTCATCACCTCTAGTGGTGCGACGCTCACCAGCGGCTCAGCCACGCTGGGTAAGGCGCCCAAATCCTCCGCCGCTCTTGGGAAAGGCACGGGCATCGGTGGCGTTCGTAAAACCAGCCTGGACGGCTCTCAACCTCAAGACGACGGCGTCCTGCTCAGCTGCAGCGGCTCCAAAGTGACCCTGCAGTACCGCTCGCTACCCAGACCGGCCAAGTCGTCCAGCGGTGCCACAGCAGGGCGCAGCGGGCATCGCTCCAGCTCCAGCAGCATCGACTCCAATGTTAGCGGCAAGTCGGCTGCAGGGGCAGCGACACAAGCCAAACGCAGGGACGGGAAAATAAGCTCCGACCGCTCCAGTCCCATCACCGTTAACCAGACGGACAAGGAGAAGGTGGCGGTTTCAGACCAGGACCCCGCAGCGGGACTGTCCACCTCCCCCAAATCCAGCCCCACATCCAGCTCAACGGGCCAATCAGGCCTCAGGCAGCCAGGATCCAAGTACCCCGACATCGCTTCTCCAACGTTCCGCAGGTCAGACACACGAAACGTTCTCCAGCTTTTTTTTCCTCGCTTTGTTTCTCACCAATCATGTTTCTATGTGAATCAAGCATCTCGTGACATACTCTCAGGCAGCCTTTGATAGTAACAGTGAAACAGAACAAACATGTAAGCTCGGGTCATATTTCAAAGATGCACGCAATTCCATCAACACAACTGTTGCAGCATTTGAAGTGGTGTTATTTTCGAAGCTGAGTTGATGTTTGGGCTGCTCAGTGATTGGATGATGTAGACGAGTGCAGATTTATTGATGTCATCAGCAGTGGCTGAAGGTAATGTTTGGATGTACAAGATCAAAATGAGACACTTAATAACTAGGTTTTCATCACCTTCATAGAGAAACCGATTGGGTTTACTCTGCTGCGTAGTCAACGGATGCTGTTCCACAGATGGTTCCCTGGTGTAGGTGATAAAACACTGCAGATGAAACCCTGAAGATGAAGGTCTGAATAGCTTTTAATTTGAATTAGGCAAATCCTACATGGCTGTTTTAATCAGAGCAGACAGAAGACAGGAAGCCATCCCTGAGTCATCAGAGACCTGTATTCAGCAGGCGTTTCCGAACATCCCTTCCATCCGATCTACCGAGTCAACCCGTTTCATCTGCATGTTTTTTGTTTTTTTTTAGAGTGTCACCTACATATTTCATGTGATTGCAATGACATATTGGCACATAGGCAACAAGAGTCCCATATGTGGAGCTTCAAACACGTTTGAGAAGCCACTGGATCGAAACGGTCAAAGCTGTGACAACAGATGTGGAGTAAATGAGTGTTTGCAGTTGAAATGAGTTGGGGTCTGCTGCTCAGTCTTTCATGTGTAGTTTAAGTTGGTGTTACAGTAAAGTCTCGGTGATGCTTTAGTCACTGTTTTTTCTCACTACCACGCTAATCTCTGACTTATTTTGATGCACACTTATAGAATGTTCTATAATGGCAATTGGTCCACGATCTGAAGTTTACCTCAGTCTCTCATGTTCCTGTTTGGGTCTGTAGATGCTCATCACCAGCCCTTTGAGCATTTCTAAATGACTGCACCCACCTCTCTACCCCCAGATTATTTGGCACCAAAGCCAGCAGCAAGGCCAGCTCTCCGGGCACGCCCGACTCTGGCAAGTGCCCCTCAATACTGGGCAGCCCCCACGGCACACTGGCAAGGCAGGCCAGCCTGGACTCACCCTCCTCTGGCACAGGGAGCCTGGGCAGCGCCGGCGGCCTAAGCGGTAGCAGCAGCCCGCTGTATGGTAAAACCCCAGACCTGTGCACTGACTCCCCGGCCTCCAGCCCGGCCTCTGGCCTCTCCCTGCCCTCCAACGCTCGGCCCTGGCCTGCCTGTAGCTCCTCAGCTGGCAGCAAGGACACACTGAGCTGCCAAAGCATGACCAGTCTGCACACCAGCTCTGAGTCAATTGATCTGCCAATGGGCCACCACGGGCCCAAGGTCACACGAACCGGCAGTGTCAAGTCCACCCTGTCTGAAGGGTGAGTAACAGCGAATACGATTGGACCGAATCGTATTCATTGTTTCATTTGAGAACAGAGACAAAGTGCACCCCCCCCCCCCACCTTTCCCCGACACAGACACAATGGAGCGGAAGCTTAGGTCGTAGGTTTAGGAGTTTAGTTTCAATCAAATGTAAATTTCTGTTCTGTTTTTGAAAAGGAGAATAATCTAAATTCATTAAATGCAATATTTTTCTGGGTCAATTTGTGTTAAACAAACATGAAACGCATGATTCAGTGTATAGAACTAATGACTGATTGTCTTCTAGCCTAACCTAACTAGTTATCCACCTAAATCACCTGCTAACAAGTGTTAGCTGGTAGCTGTGTTATGCCAGAGAAATAGTTCAAAAATAAATTGGGTTCATTTTGGACAATCATTCCCATGAGAAGTCTTAATCTGCATGTGTCCATTGTTTTGTCTACACACTGTATGCTACAGAACAAATTAACCTAGGTCCCCTTCCTAGCTTAGCCATTTGTCTCCAAAATGAAACAATCCCCTTAAAATACTTAATTTGTGTGTTAGCCTAGACCTTGTGTCTGTTTTACTGTGATGCATCCGTAATGTCCTTGTTTCCTCCATTATGTATGTCTTGACATGTGTGTATGTGTGTGTGTGTGTGTCAGGAGACTAATTTGTAAAGTTTAGCCAATTGTATTTCTCAAGAAACAGGACTTTCCTGGTGTTTGTCTAATTCACTCATCCTCTGTGTTTTAACAGCATGCCTCTCGACAGAAACACACTCCCCAAAAAGGGCCTGAGGTACAACTCATCTGTAGCTAGTCATCATTTCATTCACTCACATTGACCATGAATACACACTTTCATGAACATGATCATGATCATACTTTTAAATGCAGTTGCATGTGGGGCATGGTGTGGCTTTATAACAGCAATTTCTTTGGAACCACTGATCTGTTGATGAGAAGATGTGATTATCTCATGCAATATTCACACCAAAGGAGCAGATTTGCACAATTCGAAATCAAGATTTACTCTTTTTTTTTTCAGAAATAATTGCATTAAACAGACATGGAAACAAAAATAGGAACTTTTCTCACCCAGTAGTAGTTTAATGTTTTCTCAAACCAAATTTTGTGAACGTATTTCAACTATTTTACATCCAACAAAGTGATGTGGCATATTTGTGATGACAGCCTCAATATTTACTACTACCAGTCCAGAAATCTAGATTACCTTAATGAAGAATTCTGGTGTGAGTGATGCCTCCGATGGATCAGATGGAATGTGTGTCTCATCTCTTCATACGTCCTCAACTGAGTTCAACTCATTCGCTATTAGAGTCACAACAGCAGCAGCCACCATGAAGGAGCAGATCTCGCTCAGCTCCCAGAATGAACTCAACCTGATAACGTTCACTGCGTTAGCCAAAGGGAAGGAATAGAATGGATACTGACACTGAAATGTTATTACCCATTCCTCACAGTGGCACAGCTTCCCAGATAATTTCACAGGACTGGTGCCGAGGGGTTAGACGCATGTTGCTTTTAGACATTTATTTTTTATTTCAGTGGTACATGGTGTGGCACTGTACTGTATATGGACTTAAAAGCATCTGATCTTATACTACACCGAACAGCTGCAGCTATTGGTTGTCTGCTCACATCTTAAACCAGGAGTTATGTCACTGCCTGATCCTAAGATTTCTTGAAACTAATAACTTCCTCCTCATTTGTATAGTTTATTTGTACAATTTATGGGCATTTTGTAAGCACTAAGTATGCTGAGTTAAAGACACTCTTGGATTTTGCTCCATTTGAGTTCGAGTGGGGTACAAATGCTGCTGTGTCACACCATTCAGCTCGGACTCAGACACCCAATCCCCGGTGCAGAGAATGCGAAGCAGAGGCGAGGCGGCTGGAGCGGGGCCAGATGTGACAAGCGTAGTAATGGGAGTGTTGGTAGTAAGACGGCATTGAACAGGGATGAGTGCAAACTCAATTATCATCCTCAGAGGATTAAATATGGCCGATTGTCATGCCTGCGATAAGAGGGCCTTCAGCCGCTTGAGCCGCTGTGGAGAGAAGAGATGAGCGGCAGTGTCAGTGTGTTGGGCAGATTTTAGGCAAAGCAGTGTGTGTGAAGACGCATGCATTTGACATCCGTGTGTTGCATCTGCATGGTTTTTTTTTGTGTGTGTTTTTTTTTTTTAACCATTGCTCATATGTTCGTTATGCAGCTCTGCATGTATTTCATCTTTGCTTGGACTTCCAAATCCAGTCCTTAATGCCTTCAGTTTGCTGTCTTTGTTGGCTCAGGTACCCTCCGTCCTCCAGGCAGACGTCCCAAGAAGATGGGAAGGAGTGGCTGAGGTCCCATTCAACAGGGGGGCTTCAGGACACAGGTAGCCAGTCTCCCCTCTCTCCCCCCGGAGCTCCCTGCACCACCACTGGGAAATATCACTACTCCAACCTGTGTAAGTGTGCAGGACTCACCTGACAGAAATGTCTAGCCAGCTTTTGAATTTGTGGATATGTCATATTACGACTTCACTCAGTAATATTATGTTGTTTTCTGAAAATTCTCACTTTATTCTGATAATACAATCTCATACAACTATAACTTTATTGGAGTAGTTTGACTTTATTTGTGATTTATCCTCTTTATTGCTACTTAAGAGCTGTAATTTCGATTCCACAACATTTGGACGCTTGTCATGACCAAACGATGCAAAAACAAATAATCAGAAATCCAAATAGTCAAATCTTTAGCCCATTTATTTTTATTGTCTTCTTAAATATTTGTGTTTCTACTAATCAGTTAGTTTTCAGCAAACCACACCTGTTTGAATCCAACAAGCGTGGTGGTTTAATTTCATCTGTTTAAATGAGTGACATTTATAATATTTTACTCTTGCATGTGTATTTGTCCATACATTTTATACTCTTCATCTAATTATCTCTGGTGTTATGAAGATATCTAGAGAAAAATCTACTGTCTGTCATTATAGTTTTTCTTTAATAATGTGTTTTCCTGAAATTGATAAAATACTATAGGTTAAATGAGATATGACTGGATTGCTTTGGAAAGAAAATGCATTATTAAAGGAGACATTTATTTAAGCTTCTGTGCCATTGTTTGATCATGTGAGCCGTCAGAGGGTTCTCGTCTCTGCAACCAATGAATCGTACAGAAATGTAAGAGTTAATAATAATTATTATTATTATTATAATTATTATTATTAATAATTATTATTATAATTATATTTATTAATTATTATTATAATTATTATTGTTGTTGTCTGTATTATTGTTATAATAATAATAATTATTATTATTATAATGTTATTATTATATTTATTATTAATAATTATTATTAATTGTTGTTATTATTGTTACAATAATAATAATAATAATAATAATAATAATAATAATAATAATAATAATAATGGATACCTCCCTGAATGACCCACCATTGACATTATGTAATTGTGTTTGTTCCTTTGTACAGTGAGCCCCACCAACATCAGCCAGTATAACCTGCCACCAGGCAGCAGCAGCATGAGCCGCTCCAACAGCATCCCAGCCCAGGACTCCTTCGACCTGTATGGAGAGGGTCACCCTCTGGGCGGCAGCGCCAACTCCCTGGAGGAACGACCACGGGCCATCAGTCGCTCCGGCTCCTTCAGGGACAGCACCGATGAAGGTAGGACACACTCCGCGCTCCAAGAGCAGACAGATGGACTCTCAGAAGGCAGCAGAAATAAATTTAATGTAAAGACATCCAGTGTTCACACTGGGAGCTGTACGGCTGGTGGTTGACCTCTTATTCAAAGGTCACGTCTAATTAGTCAGCGGAATGAGAATAAGAAGATATCTTTAATTTATATTTTTTTCACCTTCTTTTCTATAAAGGAAAATATAGAATTTTGGTTGCATATGAATTTTATCTGTAGTATTGTTGTAATATTTTTACATTTTGTGACTTTGTTTGCTTACAGTCCACGGCTCGTCATTGTCTCTGGTCTCCAGCACGTCTTCCTTGTACTCTGCAGTAAGTCGCTGGTCAAATTCTCCTCTCGATTTAGTAATAGAGAGTAATATTTTGAAATAAATTACAAGTAATAATTTATTACTAATTACTAATTGTAATAACTTACAAGTAATAGAGAGAAAGCATGTTGTAACTTATCACTATACGCATGTACCACTCATAGATCAGTCACTGCAGGATATGCTAACACTGTCATCAACACGCATCTGTTTTTGCTTTGAAATGTCCAGATGGCAACTAAATAGTTTTATTTGTACTTCCATAAAAGATCAATAGGCAGTTAAAAGAAGTGTTTCTTTATGTCTACAGAGGGTATAAAGTGTAATTGTTTGTCATTATACCTTTATGATATTATATGCCCATGATTTGTTCACAGCTTATTTTTTTTCCACAAGTGGCCAAAATGTACTGGACACAGGCTCCAACCTGCACAGACTTCATTTATGGCACCAAGCAGCTTCCACAAGTTCTTGAATGTCTAAAATATCAACTCAGTAGAAAATGTTTGTGATGAATTGTGCTAGTCAGTGCAGATTATTGAAGCCTGCTGCAAATGAAATGAAGAAAATCCATCTTGAAATCATCCAGACTGTTTAAACCTGCAGCTCTTTCTGACGCAGAGAGAAAATAAATGTCACATCCACTCTTTTCCAATTTCTCTGTTCAGTTAACCATTAAGATAACGGCACAGTTTCATGAATAGACTCTGGACAAGTGTTGCTCTCTAATGGCACAGGAAGCACATTGGTTTGAGGAAGAAAATGGTTTACCAGCCACTTCCAGTAGCACTCACATCTTTCAGAAGCCTAATCTGGATGAATGATGGAGACAGATAGCAACCTTTATTATTGTCTTTTTCTGTCTGATTTTGTCCACATCAGAGTCAATCAAGTCAATCATTTTTCTTTCAAAATTTTGTTTTTCGATGACAGTATCATTCTTTTCTTTGTCGTTACAGACAGAGGAGAAAGCCCACTCAGAGGTAAGGGTGCTGATGTCCCATTAGGTTGCATGTTCTATAGCAGCTCTTATTCAGTCTGGCGTGGCTTCGTGTTGTGCTGGTGACTGCTGGTACTTTGTGTGTCTGAACACTTTGTGGGTCCTCTTGTTCTCTCCTGGAGTTCTTTTTCAATCAAAGCACAAACCTGATATTTAAGCAGCCGGATGTGGGGCTATTACTGATCATCAGATTGAACCCACAAGAACATAATTACAAGAAAAGCAATGGTGATTAAATGAAGTTTGACAGCAATCAGTTTAACGCCATGTTGCATAAAAGTATTTTGCTTTTTATTTCATCTTGATCATGAATAACCATTCAAACTGTCTTTCATAGCTCATAGAGTTTAGTGACTAAATGAACTGGTAATATCTAATGCATGTCTTGCCCTTCATTCAACAACCCTGTGAAGTTAATCCCTGGTTCTTCTTTGATGTTCTACATTTGTGATGTTTTCTCCATCCTGCTTTAAGACGGCTTTAAGCCCAGCCTTCAGACATCAGACAGTGATGCAAAAAGTCTGTTTTAACCTCGCCAGATGGGTGGAGCATTCAACATTGTTGGCTTATATAGGATGAAAAAACACAAGTGCGATTCTCAAGTCAAAAATCAATTTAATTTTTTTAAAAAAAGAAAAGAAAAAAGAAAACAATCATTCTGGGTACATTTCAGAAATAAAAAATATATTTAATACATATCAAGTCTGCTGGATTATTTCCAAAAACAGACATGAACCCAAACAAAACATGATCTTTAGGCCTTTCTTGTCTACTTTGGTCAGCATCTGCCAATTTATTCCACAACATAGGAAACTATCAGGCTTTCTAAACACCTCATAAACCCAGGTCATTCTCTGCCTTTCCTCTTCACAACTTTGCTATGAACAAATCAAACATGTGGCCTGTGATAACCTCTCTTCCTTCTGCCACATCAGTACATGCTGTTTGATGGAGACATGCAACATAGTGTTAATTTTTACTCTTCTCTTTTCAATCAAGGGCCAAACAGTCCAAAACACCACGGTAATCCCCCACACTTTGTGTTCACACTTCACCCCTGTGTCTTTTTGTTGCCACATCTCTGCATTACAGTCACTCTTATTCTCTTTGTGTTCATGCACAACTTTTAACTTTCACGTTGCTTCTTCATATCTCTTCCCTCTTTCCAGCAAATCAGAAAGTTGCGTCGGGAGCTGGACGCCTCTCAGGAGAAGGTGGCGACTCTGACGTCTCAGCTGGCTGCCAATGTGAGTGTGTCTGCTCCAGAAGACACCACCTAAACAGCTGCCTCATTTGCATGATAACCTGCTAACCAGAGAGCATTATGGGTAGTGCTGCCTATCCGAGCTCTGGAAGGGAGATAAATCTGTGTGACACCCACTAATTCCTCAGTATTTGAAGCGTGTGTTTGTGCTTCAACTTGTTGGATTTTGGTGTGTGTGTGTGTGTGTGTGTTCTTAGACAGTGTGTTTATGTTGACGACACAGAGGATTTTCTCTTTGCTTTAGTCTCAGCCGGTGGGGTTTCAGAAAGAACAAAAACCTCTCCCAAATTCAACCAAGCAGGGAGAATCAAACGGATGTAGATGGGCACAGAAAGGGAACAGAGAGATGAGGATAAGTGAATCTAGACTCAAGTGTGTCACGCGTGGGTGAAACAGTGAGATTCAGAGACCTCCAGTACCCAGACAGAGCTGTCTTTGTGTTCAAATTCAGTTAGATCAACAGAATCCTGTGTAGAACTCTCCTCAGCCCCACCCCGCCCTCCCCCTTCCACCCCCCACCCTCAATGCCAAGTGCCTGATCAAGCATGGAGACACATGGCGCGTTCGCTTCGATCCCAGGCTTTGATCACAAAGTTGTTCACAGCCCAGACTGAAGGCTAAGCTGCCGAGAAACTTGACAAATCTAAGATGAAGACGTTGCTTTGGATCAGAGTTACGGGGGGGCAGCAGGCTTTAGGAAGTCAACTGATGTATTGACCAGCTCGTCTGCCTTCACCTGGGGGCGGGGTCGTGACAGGAATAGATACTTTGTGAATACAAACAGCTGAAATGGGCTTCCTCCATAGAATCCCCAGCTTAGACGGCGGCGTCCGGGACCTGGATGGATTCACATTTACAGTACAGCACATGTGTCAAAGTCAAGGCCCCGGGGGCCAAATGTGGCCCGCCACATCATTTTATGTGGCCCGCGAGAGCATAAAAGGTCAGAGTATCTAAAAATACCCTGAAATTCCACCACATGCTTTCACAGAAAACTACATTTCCCACAATGCAGTAATTAAACCCATTTTAACTCTGACACAAACGTTCTGTGTTTGATGTTATTTTTCTCTCATTTTGATCCTTGATTGATGGGAGTTCTGTGGATTTAATAACCTAAAAAAAAATTAAAAGGATTTATATTTTAACAGAGAAACATATTTTTTCTGTGTAACTGTAATGTTTTTGTAACTTGAATAAGTAATAAATTCAGAGTTATTTAACATTAAGGAGTAGTTACATTTTATTTAGAATCATTTAGAATTCCAGCTGTTCCATCTGGAACTTGATCTGCAACGGAAGCAAGTGTGAAAGTTGAATTTGCCTTCAGTGAGGCCTGTTGGGGTCGCAGCCTCCTGTGATATAAATCTAAAGAGCGTCTCCCTTTACCTGCTGGGCATCGACCGGAGCCTCACTGTGTCACTGAGCCGTCGTATGTACAGCACAAACCAATACGTGTCTTCATCTCTCTCTCCAGGGAGCTGCTGGCACAGATGGGTAGAGGGGGGTGTGAGGGGGGGGCAGAAACACTGTTGCTGTACTGCTGCTGCCTGCCTAGTGGGGTCTATGCATGCAGAGATACAATCATTACAGGTCTGAACGCATAATCCATGAATTTTATTCTTTCACCAGAGAGAAAAACGAGTACCAGTAGAGCGTAGAGACGCCCCCCACCTGTAAAAGAATGGCAGCTTTAGAGTTTCACTTTAAAAAATCATCCAATTTTTAAATGGAAGTAATAGCAAATATCAAGAAAAGATGCTGTTTCCTGTTGTTTATGGGAGCCACGGAGGAGGTTCCTCAGATTGTCTTCCTCCCTTTCTTTGCGGGGCCATCACACACACGATTAGCATCGTCTGAAGGTTAATACGGAATTCAAATTGTTCCTCTTCCTCTCAGCGTGCTCACACAGAAAATCAAAATCATATTAGTTGCTGCTCTGTCGTGTTGGAATAAGAACAAGCTCGCAGTCGCGGGACTGATTAGCATCGTGTTTGTTTTGGTATTGTTCAAAATCGAGCAGATTTCGTCAAACCAACATCCTGTCAGGGGATTTAAGGAGAAATAATCCCATCCTGTGACGGGATCAGTTTTCTTGGAATGACATTTAACTGGATTTAAAAGTTCACACAGTCGCCCCCTCCTCCCGTCTCCATCCCCTTTCCTCTCTTCACTCGCCCTTCAGTCGCTCTGACCTTGGCGTGACCCTCAGCTTTCGCTGTTCTTCTGCTCCTCCTTATCATTTGACCAGCACCTCCTGCGGCGCAGACAGGTGGGCACGGGGGTGTTTAGTTGAGCTCGCAGGTGGAGTTGGAAAGAGATCTGGAGATAGAAGGATGAGTTGGGACAGTTGGCATTTCTTAAGGTCGAGACCTTTTGCTTATTCAGCCGAGGACACAGATTGGAGAAGACAGCACGAGGTCCAACTGCGTCGGCGCCTTGAGATCCTGAAGGGGAGAAAGATCGATTCCATGGATCTGTTTTTCAGCTAGATTGCATGCCTCTGAGCAACTGCTGAAGTATAATGAACCGCGGATGCATGTGTGTGTGTGTGTGTGAGAGAGAGAGAAGGATGAACTGGCAACGCGCTGACACACACGCAGAGATTTTGGCAGAGGACACACTAACGTGCAAGGCTTCACCAGGCAAAAATACAGACATATAAAACCTCCTGTTTTTACATGTAAAAGGACATTTGCATGTTTTTAAATGTGGTTTTTGGAGTTTGCCTCAGGACAAATAAATTTGCTCCAGTGACTGAAGCATGTCCGTCTCTTTCTGTCTGCAGTCTCACCTGGTGGCGGCCTTTGAGAAGAGTCTGAGTAACATGACCTGTCGCCTGCAGAGCCTCACCATGACTGCTGAACAAAAGGTACCAGAGCTTTGTCCTGAATTTGAAATATACTGCGTATTAGCTCCACGGCTGTGGGCGTACAGGGAGGAGAAGTGATTAGAAACAGGTTGACGCGGACATATTTGACTGGAATGTGGAGGTTGTGGGTAAATGTATATTTTTATCTTGCAGTTTCTGACTCATGTGGAAGTGGGTTTTTTTTTTTTTGTACTGAAGTTTCCAATTTTAGAAGAAGTTTTTTTCTTGTAAAAGTTTGTGTCGCTGCCTGAACTTTAATTCTAACCTTCTTCAAGGTTGTTGGACTTGCTTAAACTACCTTTTTTTTTTCTTTTCTGATTTGAAAAAAAGAGAAATGTTCTCAGCTCAGTGCATTCGTTCAATCCAAAAGTTAAAAAAAAAACAATTGAAAGCAACTCTCAGAATATTCTCTCTCCCTTCTCTCTTACCGTTCAAGTGAAGACTATGAGTGTCTCCTTTGGGACTTTGGCCTCCAGTTTTGTAGTGATTGCAATCATTTAAAGGTTTTGGTTTTTCATCTCATGCAATTGTATCTCTGCAGGAGTCCGAGTTGGCTGAGCTGAGAGAGACAATAGAAACGCTGAAGACCCAGAACACTGATGCCCAGACAGCCATCCAAGTGGCTCTCAACGGCCCCGACCACCTACAGAGAGGTAATGGAACAACAGCAGGGGGATGCTGGACCAAACTATCACCACAGTTTGAGCCTTTGTTGTCCACCAGGGGTAGAGGCGGTTGTGTAGCCACTACTTTTTCTTCATCCGTGTGTTTGCCGGGTTATATTTTGAGAATGATTCTGGTACATTGTGGATTTTTAAACCATTTTTTTCACTCAGTCCAACAACAAGCCACTTCTGATGAGGGAGTATTGCCATTGCCATGTCCGTATGTCTCTGTGTGTCTGACCCATACATAATATTCTAATGAAGTGATGAACGAGTAACCGTAAAACTGTACACACACAAGGTTTTTTATCATCCGACCTTATGTAAATAAGCAAAACTTGAATCCAAAAGTGATTGATTTACAAAGCTTATATTTGTGGAATTAACCTAAATAAGAAAATTAACTCATAATCTAAAGTCTGAACATGAATTAATAAATGAACTAAAAACTCATAAACTATCCATCCATAAAACAGAATTGTCCACGTCTGTGGTTTAAAGAATGATCATCATTCTGCATCATATCAGCACATATCGATGTATCCCATTGATAACCAATATGTTCTTCACCTCATTTGACTGCTCTGTATTTGTGATGAAAATAACTGTGCTGTATTATATCGTAATCATTCTTTAGGGTTTGACATTTAGGGTATTTTTAAAGAAATACTTTTTCCTTTTGAGACATTTTGGTGCAGACGTCAATATTGTAAATATGTCATTTCAGTGCAGTAAGATAAATGTTTTGTGTCATTTCCAGACCTGCGGATCCGACGGCAGCACTCGTCAGAGAGCATGTCCAGCATCAACAGTGCAGCCAGTCATTCCAGCATGAGCAGCCTGAGCAAAGATGCTGAAGACAAGAAGAAGAAAAAGAAGAGCTGGGTAGGTGGAATAAAATGACTGCTAAATTAGAGAAAACTTTCATCCTGAAAAGGACCGATTCATAAATTATCATGTATGAGTTGTTAATCCAGGACCCTGCTGGACCCTACTTCAAATTACCAGTGATTTAAATAACTGTTCAATAGTTTTATGCTGGTACTTGATTGTGAAGTTTACTTACAGATTTTAAGCAGAGAAGCAAAACCCTACATTTATTTTCCCAGTCTCTGTTTAAGCAGTGAGACTCCAAGCAAATGAATTATTTAGTGGGGGGTTAGCTTGTTCAAATACACTTTATGTCTGGATTCAATACGCTCTTATTATAAATAAATGCCTTTTTGTGGCTCTTTATTGGGTCACTAAAAGAGGTTCCAGAGTTAGATAAAGGTCATAGCCGGGTGGAATATGTTGAATATTTAAAATTGTATAGGTGTAATGCATTTGATTATGGCCACAGTGGAATAATTTATAGTATTTTTAGTTATGATTAATATTTATAACTTACTTTTTTCTTTAAGTTCATGTGAAATTGTTGATTAAAGTGGCAGTTCCTGTGCTTCATCTCATGAATTACTAGGTGGTGTAATCAGTTTGGGTTTGGGAGCAAAGCACGCTTGTATCCCATAGGTCATTGCTAAAATCCATACATTACAATACTATGATGGCGTCGGTTGAGTACCATCCAGTAGTTACAGGTCAGGGAAGGTCAAGAACGCTCTGCAGTTAGTGTTTGAAAGACCGTTTGAATCTAATCTGCAAAAGCATTCATGTTAGGTTGAAAAGATGCAAAGTTCCACTGATGTCACAGCGACTGAGACTCAGCCTGAAACCAGAGGCTGAGTGTTCTTCCCTCTCGTCTCCCTGTTCTTGGCGTGACTCCGCAGCAGCGCCTCAGCGTCCCAGGCCGAAGCGCTTTGAGTGTGTCAGCAGCCCCCCCGAGTCAGGCAGATGACATATTAGAAGCTTTATCTTTGCACAGCGCCAGTGGTCCGTCTCTGCTGCGAAGCGAAACGAGTGCCTTTGAAATGAAATGCACCAAACAGCCCAAAAGTTCAGCGCTGAGGGTGACAGCCAACAGCCTGATATGTAAATGGAAAACGCTAAGAAAAAAAAATCTAATCAGTCTCATGAATGCAAATCAGGCACTTATTTAAGCGGCAATTATTTTTTCATTTGCATAAATTCTGCTAGGGTGTACATATTGGTGGAAACGGGTCGAGTTGAGGCGAGGTGGGACCAGAGTGATGAAATAATGAGCAGGTGGAGCATCAATGATGCCAGGACTTGCAGGATACAGGATGTGGAACAGAAATATTTTCATATTAAGTAATGCTGTGTTAAATTAGTATTCAGCGCAGTTTCATGAATAGACATTTTAATCCATCATTCATTTTTTTATGGCTTCAGAACGGACTGGGGTGTTTTCCAGCTTGCTCCTGGTGGTGTTTTCAATGCAATGACTCAACTTCATCGCAGTGTAGTTGTGTGTTCTGATCAGCAGAACTGATTCCCCACTGAGTGTATGTAGCATCTTATACTATAGGCTTAGTACAGCACAAAAAAAATACCATAAAAACTGCCTGTAATCCTGATGCAGAAGCAGCCGAAGGAGTCTCATCTTTCAGAAACAACCGAAGACGTTCAATTTAACTCAAGTGAATTTCAAATTACAAATTCACCTCTGACAGAAAGGCCCCATTGCTGGAAAGAATATTTCATAATCTTTGCAAAAAATAAACTTCTGTTCATGTTGTGGGACTGAATCCTGCAGCTTTAATGACTTAATGTCTCTCTGCCATTCTTGAAAAATCATCTGATGTTACTAAACGGTAGATTCTTAGAGTTTAACGGGTGATCAGGGTGTTCTATACGTGATCACACCAGCTGCTTTCATTCTCCTCATCCTCACCACAGCAACAAACTGCATCTGACAGAGTGGTAGCATTTAGTTTCTGTCACACAGTGAGCTGGAGTGTGTGTGTGTGTGTGTGTTTGTGTGGCTTAATGCTGGGTGTGTTCTGCATCTCCAGGTGGCCGATTCCATCCCGGCTCAGGTCAGTGGCTCCCACAGTGTTCTCTGTACGTGTGCTGTGGCTACGCTCTCATGCCCACCCCTTCGCTCTCCATTCCTCCTTCCTTCCTCCTCCCCTCTTAGAACAACCTCTTCTCTCCTCCTTCTGGAAACGTTGGCATGGATACAGCATCCCTCTCTTCCCCTTTTCTTCCTCTTCCTCCTCTTCTTATTTTGATTGCCTGTTCAGCCCTACATTTTACGGCCACCAAAAAGCCTGACTCTCCTTCCTTTCTTTTATTCCCATTACCACTTGTGGCCTTGCCTCCCTTACTTAAACCAAACAGTGACCAATGCTTGGAGACAGCACGGAGTGGCTTCATAATTCAACTTCCTGATCTTGGTGATCCTAGAAGTCAGTGATATTGACATCATTTCCTGTTTATTTTTGTCGTGTCTTGCAGCTACGCAGCTCCTTCAAGCAGGCATTCAGCAAGAAGAAAACCAAATCTCAGTCATCCCATGACGAGATGGAGGAGATGACCGACTCGCTGCCGTCCTCGCCCAAACTGCAGCATGACAACAGGCAAGGCAGCATTGCCACGCTGCACTCTTCCCCCTCCACCACAGAGTGAGTTTGCACACGTGCATGTGTCTCCGCAGGTCGTTCACTCCCAGGGTTTTCTTTTAACTTTGCATTAAAAATGAAAAGCGAGCAAGTCTCTTTTTCTTCTCCAAATTCTCTAAAATTCTTTCGCTGTTGTGTTCTTGTGTTTTTAATCCTCACCTATTCTCCTGACCCCGCTATTCCTTTGCTTTTACCGTCTCTTCACCCGCTGTAGCAGCTGCGTTTGTGATAGCAAGTCTTCCTCCATTTGGACACCAAAGAAAAAGCAAAATGGTCACATGGTCTACAAGCACAGATCCCGGTAACAAGGCACCGAGGGGCATGCTCCCAGGGAGTGTGTGTGCAGTGGGTGTGTTGGTGTGACATTCTTTTGCAAATGAATGCCATAAGAACACCTCGGCATGGGGGAGGTGATGATCTGTCCGGATCACAAGCTGGACCAGGACCTGAGCAGCGGTTATTTTAATCCTCATACCAGAACTGGGCCACACACAGTTCAGTGTGTGTAGTCCACACACACACGTGACATGTCTCCTTTTCAAAGACTTTTCTGGGGTTGGTGCTTGACGACCCATCATTGTTGAACAGTGAACTTCACAAATGTGAAAGCTTCTTGCTGTGTGGCTGAATTGAACTGTTTTTAAGTCATAACATTTGAGATGTGACTGCTACCACAGCACCTGCGTTATATCCTACACTACACTACACTACAGTTTTAGAATAGAGGACGTAGTGCCAGCAAAGCATTGTGGGAACCCAAATCACAACATGTCAAATTCTAAAAAAAAATAAGGGCAGTAATACTGTGGAAGGATTAAATGTCCTACATACAGTAATCTGTCGCTTATTCACACTTCAACATGCACATCTTCACCCCATTGCGGATTTTTACTAGGCGGTCACGTGATACCGTACGCGCATTCTATTGGCTGACGGCATCCGGAAGTGCACTGCACTCCGAGACTCACGGAACGCAGAGCACGTCAGTGTATTAACACTTATAAGTGTTTTAAACAGTCCATCAGAATGTGGGAAAAGGTAATACAGATAGAAGGTGGTTTAATATCAGTGGACCTACCGCTACCTCCTGAACCTGCCTCCTCTTACACATATCTACACATATCTACCTCTACCCACCGGTACTTTGTCCCTGTGCCCCTGAACCTCGGCTCACATGTTTCCTTGAAATGTGTGGGTTTGTTCTCTGGACATTGTGTTTCTGTGTTTGCCGTGACCTCCGACGTGACTCCCTCCTCCTCCCTGTGTGTCACCCCGGCGCAGGCTGTGTGAATGCACCGAAGCCGAGGCAGAAATTGTCCTCCAGCTGAAGAACGAGCTGAGGGAGAAGGAGCTCAAGTTGACAGACATCCGACTAGAGGCTCTTAGCTCCGCACACCACCTGGACCAGATCCGAGAGGCCATGAACCGCATGCAGGTGATTACATTTAGATTGAGTTTCTTCTGCCTGTAGACAACCTTCTACACATTACGTCTTTGCTCTTCGTACTCCTAGTTTAGTGGGTTAAAGTGGAGTATTTCTCTACAGGAGTACAAATGAATCCAAGAAATGTGAAAGTACAAATAAGAAATATAATTGTTTGTCAATGAGAATTCCCCTCCTTGCAAATTCAGGTATTTGAATTGTATAAAATGAAATATATTGAATTTTTATTGATGCACTGAAATAAGACTGTCTTACTTTGAACCTGATGGCAATCTGACAGGATTATTCTGATTGTTCTTCTCTTACTAATGAGCAGAATGAGATCGAGGCGCTTAAAGCAGAAAACGATCGTCTCAAATCCAGCGGGAACGCCACGCCGACGGCCACGCCCATCAAGACGGCCCGGCCGCCGTCGGAGACCTCCAGCACGTCCTCCACATCCTCGAGACAGTCTCTGGGACTGTCCCTCAATAACCTCAACATCACCGACACCATCATGTCAGGTCAGCCCAGTTTGTGTGAATGTATTAGTCTGCACAGCTTTTAGCAACCAGGACTCGGTATTCCTCCACACACCCCCTGAAAGAGTTTGTGTTTCCAGTCTGACAAGTTGGTTTCCTTTTGGAAAACTTTTGGCAGGTGCATTCAGTTCTAGTGTGGGTTTTGTACGTGCCATGTTCTCATGTCTAGTTAAGCCTTAGGATGCACTTTATGGTGGGTGAAAACTCTCAGGCAGACTTCCTTTCCTTTGCCTTCAGGTTGGATCAGCTCTCTCTCTACACTCGCCTCAATAAATGTAAAAGAATTGCGTTTTGCAGAGAGAAATCATCCAGAGGAGCCACACAAAAATGATGAAATAGCTGCTGTCTAGGGCGAGAGCTCGCAATACACACACACACACACACACATACACACACAAACACACACAAGCTTGAAATTTCTCCAGGCCTGCTCCATTTGAGGAGTCAAAGAGTTTGTTCCTCTCACTTGTCCTGTAATTAACAGAGAAGGCACAGCTCTCTCTCAGGACTCGGGCCCTTGTTAATTGATGGAGGGACGAGCCGAGAGCAGTGATGCGTGGGAATACGAGTGGGGCCAGCAGGTCGTTATCGCCCCGACACAGAGCCATCAGCTAAGGGAAGCCATGTGAATACAAAGCATCCTGCTCCAAAGTGGAGTCCAGGCAGAGAGAGGAAGTTATTTGGATTGTTTCTGAAGGTTAAAGGTGGCAGGAAACTTAAAGTCAAACTTACATGAAGAAAAAAAAAACACATCTGTTTTAGGGTTGATTTCTAATATGGGGGGTTATTATGTTGTGCCTTCATAAAGCTACTATAATGACTTTAAAAAATCACCTGACTTTATTGCTGTTGATTCATTTTAAACTTTTAATATATATTTTTTAGAAGACTTTTAGAAGACTTGTCCTGCATCAAATGATGGACAGTTCTTGGCTCGCCAGTAGACATAGTGAAGCATTCAGGGATAAATTACGAGCTGGTAGAATCTTATTAACTTATTGACATTATGAAAGCGTTAATTAATTGTAAAAGTCATTACCCCATGAAAGAACTCCATCTATCTGTTCAATTTGGAGTCTGCTTGTCCATTTCCAGCTATAATTTCCCAGCAGACAGAGGGAGAGTTTGATAATGAGGCAGGCAGCATGAAAACAGTTGTTTTCTAACAGAAGTTTTTGACATCAGATATTCTGCTGGACGACGGCTACGAGGGCAATCTACGCAAAGAGGGCCGCAGTGTGCGGATAGTAGCTACGATCAGCGCCGGGCCGAATACCACCAAGGTGAGCGGATGAGAGCGTCTCGCGATCCCTCTTTGGATATAAACAGTGTAATCCTGTTTGTGCTGATGATGTGTTCATGTTGTTGGTTCAGGGGACAAAAAACCAAGAATACCTGATTGGATCTATAGGTGTGAGCGGAAAAACCAAGTGGGACGTTCTTGATGGAGTCATCCGACGCCTCTTCAAGGTAAACAGACCGCCAATGAGGTTTGGGTCAGTTATAAAATATATTATTGATTAAATCTTCTTCTTTTTTTTTTCAATATGAGAAAATATCGCATTTGTAGCGAATAATTTTTATCCAATCAAACTGTCTCATGAGAAATTTTTAGTGGTGGGAGAAAAACTTACATATTCAAAAAAAACAGCAGATTCGGTGATCTCTCTAGTTTGGAATGAGTAAATTATACATCTTAACTGTTATTTGTTGGATTTTATTTTTAGATGTTGTTTTAGTGAAAAATTTTGACATGAAAAGTAAAGTAATCAGAGCAGTGTAATGGAGTCAGATGCAGTGGAAGAACTTTTTCATAAGTACTTAAATATGGTAAAAGTGGCTCAGATTTCTAGTTAATATAGTCTTTTAGTAAATGTCTGACTGACGATTCATCACTATAAATATTTGTGGATGCTTATCATCAGAGTACAAACACAAAACCTTTTACAGGTAGGCAGATACTTATATAAGTGATGGAGCTATGCTAGCTTTCTTCCAGCGTGATCAGTCATTGATCCTCCTCCTGCCCCGCTGCAGGAGTACGTATTCCGGGTGGACCCTCTGACCAGCCTGGGTCTCAGCTCGGACAGCATCGTCTGCTACAGGATGGGCGAGTTGGTTCGCTCCCACGCCTCTGAGCTGCCTGAGCTGCTGCCCTGCGGCTACCTGGTGGGAGACAACAACGTGGTCTCAGTCAACCTGAAAGGTAGAGCAGCAAATAAACAAGAAAGATGTACAAGATTCAAGATGCTTATTTAAGAGTCTACATAAAATATCCTTTCATTTTGTTCTGTTTCATGATGTTCCCTCCCTCTGTTCTCAGGTGTGAAGGAGAGCAGCATCGACAGCCTGGTGTTCGACACGTTGATTCCAAAAGCCATCATTCAGCGGTACCTCAATCTCTTGATGGAGCATCGTCGGATCATCCTCTCAGGACCGAGCGGCACTGGCAAATCCTTCCTGGCTGCCAAACTGGCTCAGTATATTATCTCCCAGATGGGGCAGGAGGTGACGGAACACAACGTGGCCAGCTTCAACGTGGACCAGAATTCAAGCAGAGTAGGAAGAGGGACTCAAACGTGGCAAACTGGGATTTTTTGTGTGCATTTAGACTAGTTTTTAAAAACATTTATAATTATTTTTTGATGTTAGCCTTTTTCTAGTTTTTATGCCTGTCTTCCTGAATGCCTTTCAACACACCAGAAGTGATTCTCATGATATATACAGTATTTTCCGCACTATAAGGCGCACCTAAAAGCCTTTAATTTTCTCAATTTCTTATAATCCAATATGCCTTATATATGAAAAAAAGTCGAAGATGAGTTCTCAGATACGTTTTATAATCCAGTGTGCTTTATAATCCAGTGCACTTTATAATCCAGTGCGCCTTATGTATGAAAAAAAAAACATTTTGAATAGGCCATTCATTGAAGGTGCGGCTTATAGTCCAGTGCGCCTTATAGTGCAGAAAATACTGTATATGATCATTACGCGTCATACTGGTCTTATGTGAATGATGATATATGAACATGGATTTATATAGACTTCCAAAAAGACTTGATTTACCTTTCTATAAAGTGTTTTATAAAAACATTGTTTGCAGTGAGAATGTGGCATCGCTCTCTCCTCCAGGACCTACGCCAGTACCTGTCCAACCTGGCAGAGCGGTGTAACTCCGAGGAGACGGACAAAGAGCTCCCCACTGTGGTCATCCTGGACAACCTCCACCACATCGGCTCCCTCAGCGACATCTTCAACGGCTTCCTCAACTGCAAGTACCACAAATGGTGAGTCAGAAAAAACTGTAGTAACTCTGTGAAAATGTTGTCTTAAATGTGACGGGGGGGCCAACAGCGGTCATTTGGTGACAGATTTTGTTATCTGTCTCTGTGCAGCCCTTACGTTATCGGCACCATGAACCAGGGAGTTTCCTCTTCTCCTAACCTCGAGCTTCACCACAACTTCAGGTGTGTGACACACATGAAACACGACAGAGAAATATTACTTGTTTAACCTTCAACAGTCTCTTAAAATAGTCATATTGTGTGTTTGAGGTAGTCATCATACTGTAACGATGGTTAGTCTCTTCTGCTTTCAGCAGGTCATCTGTCAGATTTTTTTTTTCTCCCACACTGTAAACTAAAGGCATTCTGGGATTACATGTCTCACATAATTAGCCTTGTTAAATGAAAATGAATGGAGTACAATTACACTGCAGAGCTGATGATGTGGCAAATATAAAGTCATTAGGGAAAGCTCATCATGAGACATTAATTTAATACGGCTTCATTATAATAAATTGAAATAACCCTAAAATGTGGTATTCTGATAGTAGAAAGGCCTGAAATGGTCTCATCTGTAATATAGTTAGAAATCTAAGCTAATTTATTAACTCCCCAGCTTCTCTTTCGACATTGATCATCTGTCCTGACGTAGGTGGGTGCTGTGCACCAACCACACAGAGCCGGTCAAAGGTTTCCTTGGTCGTTTCCTGCGGCGGAAGCTGATAGAGACGGAGATCAATAAGAACATGCGCAGCAATGACCTGATTAAGATCATCGACTGGATCCCCAAGACTTGGCAGCACCTTAACAGCTTCCTGGAGGCACACAGCTCCTCGGATGTCACCATAGGTCAGTCACGGTCCGGTTGGCTGGACTGTTGCTCTGATGCCAGCGCCTGTATGGTGTCTGGCTAATTTAGTGACTAAAAACAGAAGTAAGCCTCTGTCCCTACAGGCCCCCGTCTCTTCCTGTCTTGTCCTATGGACGTAGAAGGATCTCGGGTTTGGTTCACCGACCTCTGGAACTACTCCCTGGTGCCCTACCTGCTGGAAGCTGTCAGAGAAGGGCTTCAGGTATATTTTGGTATTTTCCGCACTATAAGGCGCACCTAAAAGCCTTTAATTTTCTCAAAAACCGACAGTGAGCCTTATAATCCAGTGCGCCTTATATAATAAAAAAGTTTTTAAATAGGCCATTCATTGAAGATGAGTTCTCAGAAGAGTTCTCAGCTTTCAGCTGTAACTTCAATCCTAACCCTAACCCTAACCCTCCTCGTTCACGCCTCCATTCCTCCCTGACTCACCTGCAGCTGTACGGTAAAAGAGCAGCGTGGGAGGATCCATCCAAGTGGGTCAGCGACACGTATCCGTGGAGCGCCACCTCACTGCAGCAGGAAGGCCAATCGCTGCTCCAGCTGAGGCCGGAGGACGTGGGATACGACGGCTACAGCTCGTCCAAGGAGGGAGCCTCATCTAAGCAGGTGTCTCAGAGCGACACGGAGGGAGACCCACTGGTGAGGAAGACTTTCACAGAGTAAATGTTCCATAGCATTAAGGAATCTGTCATTGATGTACACGCCTCTGATAAATTAGATATAATTTAAAACAAGATCAGTGAAATCAGCAAAGTAGCAGAAGAGCACGTGACATGGTGAGAAATGTCTGTTCTGCACATAGAAACCAATTCAGAAGTGAATCAGATGTATGTCCACGTGCAATGTGCAGATCATTCAATTCAAAGATGTTTGTTGCTATAGTAACCTGGCATGAATGTTACTGTGGCTTTTTTCTAGTACAAAAAAAACAATAAATAGAAAGGTCAACAAACTAGATAGGAGATATTGTCAGCTGAACATTCAGATACAGAGAGGAGGACGAACAAGCAAAGGTAGAGTAGAAAGAGAAGATCTGACATTGGAAGAATCATTGTAATCCAAAAGTCAACTGTCAGGTGTGCATGTATGTGTGTGTGTGCATGTATGTGTGTGTTTGACCATCCATCCATCCCCCCAGAAAGGATCCGTTTGAGTGCAGGTGTGCCAAGCCTCATTTTTAGGAGCACTTGAAGCTAAGTGCCAGATGTAGTCGTGCTCACATCAGATTTAGACCATTAGCTCTGTTCCAGGCAGGAGGAGTTGTACAGCTTTATTGTGATGATTTACAATAAGGTTATAGAAGCGCTTATCAGCACAGGGATAGTATAAAGACAAAGTTTGTTACTCATTGTATTCGTTGGGTTCTAATGGGTTGCTTTTGGACATTAGTACATTTCTTTACTCTGGTGCTCGTCTGGTTTACTGAATCAGTTTTTATTGCATTCTCTGATTTACCCATCATTCTTTTTAAAACTGACTGGCTGATAAATTCCAGTTTAATGCTGATAACAAAGCTTTATTGCCAGCCTCGTCTCGAGGGTGCAGCCTCAGTGGCTCCTCTTCATTTGATGAAGACCAGACCAGTTTCATTCGTTCCTGTTTTATTCCTTATGTGACAAATAATTCTGATGTCTTCTCATTGAGGTCACCTCGAATAAAAAAATATCTGTGATATAATCAACAACTTCATATATTTCTTGCGCTTATTTCTATTTTATGTAATTACTTTTACATCATAACGGTATTAAATCTTTTATACTTTATCAGAAAGTATATCACCTTTAGAGGTGCTATTTGAATGAATCATATTGCTACCAGGAACATAAGTATAGGATTCATGACATTACTGTGAAAAGCCGTCCAATGAGTATGTTACATTGAGTCATGTGACTATTGTGACCGCAAACTAGGCAGCAATGCATGAGACATTAAGTGCAAGTCTATATTTGAATCAAACAATGATAGTACAACAAAAACAGAGGAGTAGCTTACAGCTCTGGTGTGTCTGCATGCATGTCGTCTGTTCTCCACTAACCATCTCTGCTCTCCGTGTGTGTGTGTGTATGTGTGTGTCTGTGTGTGCGTGTGTTTCAGATGAACATGCTGCTACGGCTGCAGGAGGCTGCTAACTACTCCAGCACGCAGAGCTGCGACAGCGACAGCACCAGCCATCATGACGAGCAGCTGGACTCCTCGCTGGAGTCGGCGCTATGAGAGACCAGGGGACGCACCGGGAGACCCCCCAACAGCGGCTCTGAGTCTCCGTCGTTAGCGACGCCCCTATAGTGCACAGATGTATGATGTATGAAAAGTTTTATTATCTAAAAAGGTATAAGTTCCATTGGAAAGGAAACATATTTTTATTTAAACAATGGTGCAATATTAAATCAAAGTATTTTATATTTTAAAGAGCAGCAGCCAACTTGGTCCTCAGTGGTCAATATGGTAAATAATCAAACAAGTTGCAGCTGCTGTGAATGAAAAATGTTGGATAGTAAGATCATTTAGTTGTCTATTAATGTATGGATAACTTTTAGTAATACAACTTTTCATATATATGGAGGTGAGACGTGTCTGATGAGGCACAGGTCCTCTGCAGGATGTTGCTCAGATCTGATGACCCACGGATTTCCTCATAATTTCAGCGTTGGGCGTCATTCTGACAAAAAAAGAGAAAGCCAAACATTTGACATGACGAAACTGGATTTTTCTTTTCTCCTCTTAAATCGCAGAATTCTCTTCAGATGTTTACAACGAGTGGAAACGTTCTGTTGTTTGTCTTTCCTTGTTTACAGAGGTGCTTTTCACATGGATACACACAGATATACACACTTTTACAAATGCACTCATACGCAGGCAACAGGAAAAAGGCCTGTCTTCAATCAGAGGCTTGAATTGGTTCGAACCCCCTATGCAACCAGCAATCTAGCCTGCCAAAGTGTACTTGAGCAAGGCACCACTCACACCACCCCAGTGTGGGGTCCTCATCTCTGACCCCACTTATAGAGGAGGCTTTTAACAATCAATCAGATTGATTTTGCGCGAACAAGCAGCTGTTTAACTAAACTGGCTCGTCACAGGTTACCATTCTAGAGCAGAGCTGAGGGACATTTTTTCATCACTTTCTTAAGCAGTTTAGTGAAATTATTGGTACCAGATGTGGTATCAAAGCCTCTTTTGCCCAACTAGGATGATAAAATTGACATAGATGTGACATACACGGCTCATAGCCCTCCTGCTCCCGGTTCTGCCCTCCTGCCCTCATTGTCAGGCACTACCAAGCCTTCCTCGCTGCCCCGAATGCCAACAAGCACAACGAAGGTGCGTTGTCTGTGTGTCATCCATCCGCATTATGACTGTGAAGGATAAGGTGCCAACAATTCCCTTTGAGTTACTGCCTAATGTGAGTTTAGATTCATTTTGTTCTTGCCAGTCCATACTCCACAATTTAATGTCACTCCTTAGGAAGACAGCGCCATCAGAGCGTTGTCCTCTGAGCGATCACATGACTGTACTGTCCAGACGTTCATAAATGCCAACACCTCCACGTCTGTCCAGCTTTTGATTCCTCATGTCAAAGCAGTGTACGCGGAGATGTAGCAACAACCCAAAACGTTGTTGAAAGAATAGACGTAATAAAATCTCACATTTGCTGCAAATTAGAGCAGGCTAACATGCAAAAATAGATGTTTTGTCTCGAATCCGCGTGAGTGGCACAAATGTCATGGACACTTGTGGGAGAATTGAAAGGTTTACAGACGGAGCAGCTGTTGGTTGAGGGTTAAGGGTTTGTTAGTCTGCATGGACAGCCAAGCAGTCAGTCTGTACTAAGACAGGGAAACACAAAGCAAAACGCAGGAAAGGGACTGAACATTAGATACTAATCACAGCTATGACATTGATCAGTCAACAACACGTCAGTAATATTGAGTGATGCAAGCCGATAGTGATGATAGTGCGATCGAGAGGTACCAAAAAATTAATCTGAATTATTCTCAAACGCATGTCGGCCATATCAGCGAGAGCTGATTGAGGGAAGAATGACACTGGTGCTTTCTCACTGCCTTAAATTTGCAAAAAGTGCAGAGGTGTCCTCTGCTCCCATTGGCTGGAGTGAGAAGTGGTGATGATGATGATGATGATGATGGTGGCCGATCACTATCATCTTCCTCGTGTGTTCCGAGAAGTTGTAATCGGAAACGACCTCTTTTGTGTTTTCGGGGTTTTTTTCGTCCCTCGTCCTCCAAACTGCCCTGTCCTTTTTCTGACATTTGAAGTATTCAAGAGTTGATGCTGTATTTGAATTTTCAAAATGACCAATGTTGTAAAAACATTTTAAAGGGGGGGGGTATTTTTTAAGTTTCACCCAGTTGAGCTGGGCTCACTTGAACTGACGGGAGCACAACCAAACTGTTTTGGGTTTTCTAGCTTGATGAGCATGTTTTGAAGCTTTTTAAAGGGGATGCATTGAGTAAAGTCCTTTATTGTTGTGTGTGTGTGTGTGTGTGTGTGTGTGTGTGTGTGTGTGTGTGTGTGTGTGTTGGACGGAAGCCATTTTGAATTTTGATTGTCTTCTCTTTGTTTAATGAGTGAATTGGTTTTGCACACTTTGAGGTGAGGGTGGGCTGTAAATACCTTAAGTCTTGCACAGTAAATCAAAGATGCATCCTGCCCTGTTGATGTTACAATATGCTTAACCTGCTAAGTAAATTATTGTACTTCAAAACAGAGAAAAAAAAAGAGAAATGCAAAAACTCAACATGCTGTCAGAAACAGGTGTTTGTCTTGTGATTGGATATTTTGCCTATGCAGGAGGCATATGATGTATAGTCTGAAACTTTTTAACTCACTCAAATCATAGATTCAGAACAAAAAAAATAAACTCTTTCCTAGTGTCCCCCATCCTGCCATAATATTCTCTGGACTCTCCATCAGGAATGTCTGTTGTTTAGAAGCACTTCCTCTCTAGATATTTGGGCTTGCCGCCTCTCAAGGCACCAAAGCTGACCTGACACCGTACTGTAAAAGTTTACCAAGAACTAATAGGTGCTACCGGTCAGTGGAAGCTCATCAGAGACCAAGAAGTCACGCCACAACCTCAGGACAATCTTAACCCACCACAAGTTACCTGTGTTCAGCTTCATGGCTGCCTCTGCAGACTATATCTGACCAACCTGGCCATCCTTGTGTCTGCGAGGGAGTGTAGTTGTATCATAAGTGGGTGGTTACCGTGGTATGAAGGTGCTCCTTTCTTATGGATACAAGTATGTGTTAAATCTGAGCATAGATTGCCAATAATTCACCCTTCCAGCTTCCTTACACTCCTCTTTTAGGTCAGTAGTTCCTGCGCAGGAGAGAGAGGAATGTGCGCGCCATAGTTATCATGATCAAATGATAATGCCCCCCCCCCCCCCCACTTGACACATTGCAGTTACATCTCATATGAAAACCACAGCATTTACTCTGGTTTGTGAGAACGTTTTTTTTGCTTTGGGGTGAAACACTTGTCCTTAAAATTTTATATTTTGTACATTTGTATGTAACATATCATGTAAATAGAAAGAGACAGTGATTTAACTCATCTGGAGGATTTTGTAGTCTTTGTAAAGCCCTAATAAATGGTATTTGGTGTCACATAAAATTCAGAGCTACTGTCTTAAATGGCTTCTTTGCGTGTTTTGGTTGGGTTATGGGTATTGGTTCTGGGCAAGAATACGGGTCATATTTAAATATATGATAAAGTTAACAAGGGGGTATAATGCAAATGTCCAGTTTTAATGAAACTGGTTTATTGTTTACATGTAAATAGGTTTATTGATACAGAATCTTGACGTAGAGCTGAGAGGTAGTGGGCTTTTATTTTGAAGGTCTCAGGTCACGTTGGGTAATTTAACTTCCGGGGAGGTCACGTTGGGTAATTTCACTTCCGGGGAGCTCTCCGCCGTGACCGAAGCAAACATGACAGCAGGACTGGAACAAGAGGGCTCGAAAGTGCTCAATTCTGAGAAAGATTCCGTATCTTTACCGAAACACTCCTACTGGTTTGACTTTTGGACGTTTGTGCTGTTTGACATTGTATTTTTTCTCGTCATGTATTTCGTAATCCCATGAGAAGGTGAGTGGAGTCGGGGCGGTTCAGGAGTTTGGACAGGGCGGCTAAGAAGCGGCTAAAGCTGCTAAAGCTGCAAGCTAATGTTTATTTAATAACGTGAATGAATATAGCAGAACGACACGCTCTGAATTTGTAGTTTTCGAGATGTTGTTCATATAATTATGCTAAAAGGTTAAGAAAATAATTAAAATATTTAAGTGTAGTTATGTTATAATTGTGATTACTTCTTAAAGGTTTGTCTGTTGGACTGAAGATGTGGAGTTCTTGTCCCGTCAGGAATGCTAACCAGCTGTGGCTCCGTCTACTCTCTGATAACGAGATGTTTTCTCAGCCTGGACCCTGGAAACGTAATTTACTTGTCACGTCAGAGGAACCACTGCTCTCCATCAGTCAGCAGTCTGCTGCCATTGGCTGTGGATCGTGAATGTAAATAAATTAAAGTATGACAGTCAAGTATTTCTTTTGAAAGATGACTGCAATCACACCAGAATTTTTAAAATGTGTACCTAAATGGCACTAAAATCATTTGAAGTGTTGCAGAGAAAATGCGCCAACAATTTTGTAAGCCAATAACTCGTATTGAACGCATCCTGCTTTAAGTGGTCTGAAATGTCAAACGTGTGCAATAGTGTACGAATCTTACCATGACATGTTGAAATATTTATGTCCTGATCACCTATTTCATGTGTCAGTGTGGAAGGCTATAATGTCTGCAGACGAAGAAGGTTTTATTTGCACAAAATCAACAATTCAGTGAGTAGTGTTCCAGTTCACCAAATGCTTCAAAGTTTGCTTTTCGAGATGAAAATAAAAATCTTTGTCTACCAATGCTGATCATCATTGTTTGAAACGGTCGAGTTCATTATATAGTTTAGAGATCCAAAACTGCATGTATTTGTAGCCTACAGGCATCAGTTAATACCAAACTCCAGCTTTAAGACTCTGCTTTTATCAGCTGGAACTATGAAAATCAGTTTTATTTTGTACTTCAGTTAATAAATAATAACCGCTAAATACTGACGGTATAATACTAAAGACAAGACGGTGATGGAATGAAGGAAATGGGTGACTGGATGATGTAATACAGAAGAACGACCTCTAGGGGGCAGCAGCGAGGCTCCGCCGCCTCCAAGCCTGAATTCATCTCCCGAAGAAGAACCCGGTTTGAGTCTTGTCGTTAAATTAAGAGATAATAAAAATAAGTGTACAGTGTTAGTCATGGGAAGTCCTGACGGGTCCAATCGGGTGGAAAAGACAGGTCCGTTTGAATTAACTCTAATTGTTATGACGTAGCCAGCAGCGAGCCTCCTCTGCTTCATGTCTGCAGTTCCTCAGCTAGCTAGTCATGCTAAGTTAGAGCAACCATGAAATAAATACACAATTCACTGCACTGTAAACAATCTGTAAATAATCATTTTTAGACATTACAAATTAGCATTTGCTACTTTCGTACACTGCAACTAAGCTCAATTGTAAAGGAGTTTTTTTTGTTTGTTTTTGGATCAAGAATATTTTGCAGCAGTTCCTAACATTCGGATTGTAATGTGTTGACATGGTTGGACACAGTTCACTTTGAGTGAAACGACACGACAGCTCCGATCTACCCACGGTAGCTATGACAACGTTACTGCAGGTATTCATGTTTGTTGTAACGTTGGCATTATTTGAGTTTGAAATGTGAGCTTGTGGAATAGTGTAACCTAATGTTACACATCTCCCCACCTACCTATACTGTATATTTGAATAAGCTTACTTAAAAGTCTCACGCTGTCACCAACTCCACCCACTAGCTGTCAATCACGGCTCCCAACCAATCACGGCGCACCTGCCAGGAGGAATCACGTGAACAATATGGCATAAGGCATCTGCTATGTTAGGAGCAGAAATAACTATACATGGACTTCCTAGTTAACGTCATTTTAGAGTCATGTTTACTTACTTACCTTTTTTCTTTTTCTTTTTTCACCGATCTGTAGCATTTTTTAATGACTTGTTCTTGATTCACAACAAAACACACAGAATATAAGACGTATTTGTTTGCCATGTTACAAAAGCAGTCTGGCACTGGGGGGTAACATGGACGTAGTGTGTCTCTTCATGCAGGCATCTTCCTGCCCTTGTCGTCTCTCCGGCTGCTGACTCCTCCTCTGCGGCTGCTGTCTGCAGCCATGTGGCAGGTCGCCCAGCGCAGAGAGGTTCTTCATTATGGAAAGCTTGATGAGTTTGTGACAATGGTGACCGCCACAGTTCCTGACCTGATCGGACCATCGCAACGTGGCAAACTGCTTCTCCGACTGAGAGTAAAAGTGAGCACGATGTGCACTCAAGTTACAAAAATGGTAAAATAATGTCTTGCTGAAGGGACAGCTTTATTATCTTTTTCAATTTTTTTCAGATTATTCTTGAGTTGTGCAGAAATGAAGAAACAGCCAAGGATTTGTTCATACAGCCTTACTTGGAGCGAATCCGTCCACCAGGACACTCAGGAGTAAGACACAATAGTAGTGATTTCACTTATTTTATGACAATTTCCAGAACACATGTCACATTTTGTCTGCTGGCTTGTGGGACGTGGACAGATGGAACCCTAATAATGTTAAGAGTAATTCTATCTTTTAGAGCGGAGATGCAGAGATGGATGCAGAAAAGGCCATTTTTGTGGAGCTCATCCAGACTTTGCTCAAAGACCCAGCGGAGAGGGAGCATTTTTACCAGGCAAGGCGCTTGTGTGTCCCGTTTTTTGATGACGTCTTGTCGAAGTCAGATTTATAAAAATAAAATAACTGCAAATTTCACGCTCTGCAGGAGGTTTTTCCAAAAGAATATGGTCCCAGCTACGATGCAGACATGCAGCTGCTGGTGTGGGAATTTCTCTCTAAACTGGAGAAACTTCTGCCGGTTCCAGACCTCAGTCAGGTAAGAAATGATACAGCAGCTGCAATTTGAATGTGAAACGTCATCTTGCTTCTTTTCCGGTCAGCCTTTCTCTTCTTCCTTTTAGGTAAATAATGTTTTAATGTACAAGTCATTTTTAAAGGGTTTAAGAGTTCGATGATCACGCTGACAGGTTTGCTTTTGTCTATGAACAGACGGTTTCATGGCTGTCCTCTGCTCCTTCTGTACTGAAGGACTGCTGGCAGGATCTCCCCAGCCCTGATGATCTCAAGTCTCTGCTGCAACACCATGAGTTCCTTGAGCACCTTGGAACTCAAGGTAAACCAGATGCACCAACACCCTGATCAGTATGTTACAAAGATGACCGTAGAAGATACACGAATCATTTGTAAGCCTCAAACCAGCATCTAAAGCCAGCGATGCGTTTAGAGACACATAACAGTATGTTTTCTATATTTTGCGCAGGTACCACTGTGGAAATGTCCACCCAGGTGTTTGCCTGCTCTGAATGTCCATTCTTCCACATGCAGGAGTCCTACCTGCTGCAACATATTGAGCAGAGTCACCCTGAGCAGTACAGCAGGCTGCAGATGGCAGCAAACACAACACAGGCCACCAAGGAGAAAGCTGAGCGTCCAGTGTTCCCAAAGCCGTTCCCCATCCACGACAGGCCCGACCCCCACGTGTGCCAAGAGTGCGGCAAAACCTTCACACGCGCTTCAGATGTGAGCCGCCACCAGCGGACCCACACGGGCGAGCGCCCCTACTCGTGCAAGGAATGTCAGAAGTGCTTCAGGAACTCCTGGGATCTGAACAGGCATCTGCGTATTCACACTGGAGAGCGGCCTTTCCTGTGCTCACACTGTGGCAAAAGGTTCACACAGATGGGGCTGCTCAAGCTGCATTTCAAACGGACCGCCTGCAGTCAGACCTGTAACCCACCCCTCGACTTGACGACAGAGGTGGTTGTGGGCGAGGAGACGCTAGAGAAAGTGGGCAGCCAGTACAAATGTCAGAAATGTGGGGAGAGTTTTAGCAGCATCCTGGAGCGACTGAAGCACCGGCAGAGACACACGGTGGTCCGTCAATATAAATGCTCCCTGTGCGAGAAGATATACAGTCGAGCGTCGGACCTCAAGAGACACCAGATGAAGCACACAGGTGAGCGGCCATTTGTGTGTGAGTGTGGGAAAAGCTTCACTCATGTGTGGCTGATGAACAAACACAGGCAGATCCACACCAGGGAGCGGCTGTACCCGTGTGCAGAGTGTGGGAAGAGCTTCACGCAGCTCCAGATCCTCAACAGGCACCTGCTGACCCACAGCGGCCAGCGGCCGTTCCAGTGCCACGACTGCGAGAGGAGCTTCACCCAGCTGGCCAGTCTTACTCGCCACCAACGGACCCACACAGGTGAGAGGCCGTATCTGTGCCCCACCTGCAGCAAGGCGTTCTTCACCCACGGAGAGCTGGTGAGGCATCAACGCAGCCACAGCGACCTGAGGCCGTTCGGCTGCCCTCAGTGTCCCAAAAGCTTTAAAACTAAACGAGCGCAGAGCGAGCACCTCAACACGCACACGGGAGAGCGTCCGTTCACGTGCACGCAGTGCGGGAGAAGATTCGCCAAGTCCACCTCACTCGTCCGACATAAGCTGACTCACACAGGGGAACGACCCCACCAGTGTTCCCAGTGCGGGAAAACGTTCCTCACATCCGGGGAGCTCCTCATCCACAAACGGGTCCACACAGGAGAAAGGCCTTACCCCTGCTCATATTGTGAGAGGAGGTTCAGATCTTCCTCCGACCTCAACATGCACGTCCGGACGCACACGGGGGAGAAACCACACAGCTGTGTATTCTGTAAGAAGAGCTTCTCCACGTCTACAAGGCTGAAGAGACACATGCGGACCCACATGGAGAAAGGGGTCATTCAGGAATAGTTCAGTCTGTGAGCTGATGGTTGATGATTTCAAATAAAACCTTTAACCAAACACACAGGATCTTAGTTTTCAGTGTGATCACTGGAAAATATAGTTCTGACTGGATTTGTTGTGACAAGGATGTTTTTATGCTTTACTGTTGTATGGAATCAGGTTATGAGCACAACATACAGCTCACACTCCAAATGTTTTGGTCCAACCCAAGTCTCGAGCCGGCGACTTCTGGTCCCCAGTCCAAGGCTTAGTGGACTGAGCCCCCATTAGATTAAACTGCATTTCTCTAAAGAGTTTAGTTTATTGCTAAAGATATATAAAAGAAGATTTCTCTCATCAGTGAGTGTCTTTTGGGAAATGTCAACAAAAAAATTATCAGGGTTTTTTTTAATTTCTACCAGAAATAAAATATTTATAGTCTGAGGTACGGGTTTATACCCTTTAGCAGTACTTTCAATATCTTCGTTGAACTGTCAGATAAACTAAAAATATGTTGAAATAAAAAAAGATCAAATTAAAATAAATATTATTAAAAATGTCTAGATCTGAGGAGTCCAATATCACAGACAGGAAGAACCAGGCTCGCCTTTAGATGATGGAAATTTAGACATTTAACACAGAACACAAGTGGAAGTCTGTCTGGTGATAATTATTCTACAGCAGGGGTGTCAAACTCATTTTCACCGAGGGCCACATCAGCATAATAGCTGTCCTCAAAGGGCCAGGTGTAACTACTAAATGTAACTCAATGTAATGCTAAATAAATGAAGCTACTCGTTAATTTAGATAACTAAATTTATTACTTATTCAAGAGACAAAAATTACATTTACACATAAAAAATGTTTGCATGTTTCTCTGTCATAACATAAATCCTTTTAATTTGTCAGGTTATTAAACCCACAGAACTCCATCAATCAAGGATCAAACGATCAAACACCAGTCAGAACATTAACTTTTTTCAAAACGTTTTTGTCAGTGTTAAAATGGGATGAATTATATTCTAGGAAATGTAGTTTTGGTCAAAGCACACTTTTGACCTATTTATTTTTAGACACTAACCTTTTATGCTCTCACGGGCCACACAAAATGATGTGGCGGGCCACATTTGGCCCCTGGGCCTTTAGTTTGACACATGTTTTCTGCAGTAATGGCGGTTACATTAGCTCTATGTCAGTGATTGGGTGCAAAGCTACACAGGCAGGTTAAGTGGATGTTCATGGGTCCTATAAAATAATCAATGAATTACGATTAAGGGAAGTACGCCACTGAAAATGCATCAGTGCTTTAGATGTTTAAAACAAAACTGGGATAGGAGGACAGAGATGGTAACAATAACTTGTTAGTGCTTCTCCATTGTGTAACTGATGGCAGATAACCTAATTAAAAGTAATGAATGAAACAATGACAGGACTAAGGTACAAGCGTAGGCGTGCGTAATCCACTCAAGACAGACCACTGGTCTGATTTGAGGGAGATCGTGTTCTGGTCTACAAGTTCTGCTCTGATTTGTTGAATCGGCAAGCAAGATTACCTAAAAATTGGTGTTAAATCATGTAAATGCATAATTTTGCTGTGGAAAAGTATTTGCAGCATAAAGATGTAATATCACGAACAGTGATACACCAATTAGTTTGATTATTTTGAATCAATAATTTATTATTACTTATTCAAAATTAATTAAACAATTCATTAAATCTTTCAAAATTATTTATTTTGAATTATTTTGAATCTCGAGTTATTTTTTGGATGACTCAACAGGTTCAAAATTGTATGAATATTAGGACTAAAACGTTTAAATAATCGGTATGCTATATTACTAACTCAGGGAAAACAGCACATGCCATTCTAATAACTTAATACCATTACGCAATCTCTTAATAGAATCTCTTATCCAGCGCGCCTATAATTACTTGTAACGGTTTGAAATCATATTTCCCTGTCGGTTTCCCGCCGGACTGCTTATCTACACGGACTTCCTGTCCCACCCACATTCTCGTGTCGCTTCCGGGTGTCCACAAGCCTTGAACTAGGGAGACGTCGTTATCTTAACGTTGTAAACAAAAGTTGCAAAACGGTTTCGTTTCCGCTGTACATTGAACAAAAAGACATGCATATCAAAACAGGTAAGCTTTTACAACTTTTTAATTTGTGACATTAGAATTCACTTCTTTCGGTGGTGTTATTTTGTTGTTTTGCCGACGGTGTTAGCTACGATGCTAGCGGTATCGATAGCCCGTTCGCCACTTTGAATGGGGGATTACGAAACTTTTACTTCGGCTAACATGCTAATTATTGTGAAGCGAAAATTAAACCTCTTTTTCCCACGACACGGTTTTTCTTTGACACATTGAAGGACTTAATTGATCACTTCGTTATGCCACATAGACAAAATTGTTAAAATGTAATTTCCTTCATCACTAGGGTTACCAACTAAATGTTGAAACCGGTGCTGGCTCGTCGCGAACGCGGACACGCTAGCTGTTAGCATCGCGTACTTTCGTTACATCATCTTATTCCACCAAAACACCATTTCATAAACGTATGTTTTTCTTATTTTAGTATCCGTACGTTAACAAGCAGCTGCTTTCTCTAAACGACCTGTTTCTGGGACTTATAATCTTATGTGTTCTTTTGAAGAAATGTGGCGCTCAAGAGCGGCCACGCCATTGAATTCGTTTGTGTGTTTCTAATGGCGTGTTATAACTTAATCAGTTTCTCGAAGTTATCTTGTCACTCGTTGACTCAGTAAATATTCCCAGTTGTCTTACCTAATGAAGACATGACTCAGTAGACATGTGTACACGATCATTCAGCACGCATTTTAAACAACGATACTTTCTTATATAAAATCCGAGGAGATGGATACTTGAGTACATTTTAATTAATTTTAATGAATTAATCCACGTGGAAATTGCAAGTATCACTGCAGTACTCCAGAATTATATATTACATATGAGTTAAGGCTATTTGCATGCTGCAAGAGGCTTTTTAAATTTAAACCAATAAATGTTGATCTGTAATCGATATTGTTTCGATATTGAGTTAGTTGCTGTTATTGAACATTCAGTCTACAAAAATGTCAGATATGAACAGCTGAAAACACAGTTCACATGTTTTTTTTCCATCTTGTACTTCCTGCTTGTCTAGTGAATCACATCAAAATGTATCATCCACCCCTGCAGATTGTTTGATAAAGCAAATACCAAGTAAAGAACCTTAGCACACACGTGTCAAACTTAGGGCCCGGGGGCCAAGTGTGGCCCATCACATCATTTTATGTGGCCCGCGAGAGCATAAAGGGTCAGAATAAAAAATAAATAGGTTGAAAGTGTGCTTTGACCAAAATTACATTTCCTACAATGGCAGTAATTAAGCTCATTTTAACAAAAACTTTTCGAACAAAAGTAATGTCCTAACTTGTCTTTGATTTTATTTTTCTTTATTCACTTGAATAGTTTGATCCTTGATTGATCGAGTTTTGTGGGTTTAATAACAAATTAAAAGGATTTATGTTATAATAGAGCAACAAACATAGTTTTTTGTGTAACTGTAATGTTTGTAACGTGACTAAGTAATGAATTTAGAGCTATCTAACATTAAGGAGTAGTTACATTTATGTTAGATTTACTTACATTCACAATTTGCATCTTGCCCTTTGAGGACAGCCGTTATGCTCATATGGCCCTCGGTGAAAATGAGTTTGACACCCCTGCCTTAGCATATGAAGAAATTTTGTCACATTGTGTGCTTATCATTGTCACATTGTGTGCTTATCATAAAATTTGTGAAACAAACTAAAAAGAATGAAAAGAAAGGAATAGTGATGTTTATGATGGTATGATTCCCTATGATGTTCTTGACTTGTGATTGTTTATGACTTAATGTTAGATATATTTATTCAGTATGTCAACGCCTCTTTCAGGTACATGGGAAGCCAGCAACATTGTCTGTGAGTCTGATACCCTGTGTGACCCAGCAGCCCTAGTTTCAGCCACCAACTCTGAGCCGCACATTCGCAACCGTCGCCTGTCTCCCGGCTCAGGCAACTGCGGGGGTGGTGGAGGTGGAGGTTGCATCTCTCGGGAAGACAGACAGCATTCACCTGAAGGTGATCTGATCGTGCCTGGCCAAACACACACCTTCAACTTTCGTAGGGACAAAGACCGCAAGGGCCAGCAACACAAAGGACGCAGCCTCCGCAGGGAAAATCAAAAAGGGGCTGGTCGTGTGAGTGAGCGTCCACAAAAGCTCACCCAAAAAGAGAGGTGGGTTCGGGACAGTCTTTCATTGCTCAAACCACCACCTGCCTTTCCGGTCCAAGACAGCCCAGCCAAGCTGCAGCCTGCGGTCAGCTACGCCTCCAAGGTGAAGGCAGGAGCAGCCAACGGAGCCCTGGAGGAGGACCGTCCTGCCATCGGCATGCTGCTACAGAACCAGTGGGGTCTCAGTTTCATTAGCGAGGCCAGGCCAGTGGCAGAAAGCCCCGGCACTCAACCCACTACCGACGCCCTTCTGGCCCAGCTCACAGATGCTGAGCACCCAGCAGACCTTCAGCTGGAGACAGATCTCACAGTCCAGCCTCCTGAAGATACCCCCATTCCAACAGCTACCTCCGTCATCCCTGCCACACACCCAGAGGTGGACAAAAGCAACGGGAAGCTGCTTCTTAGCTGTCGCCATCTAGTGGAAGCTTTAAACTATCACAGTCGAGGTGAGAGGTGAACCTTCAAGAAGGCAGCCTGTTACGATAGTTTTTCTAAATTGTTGTTTGTGCATTATTTCTAAATGTTTTCTTTTCCCTTTTTTTTCAGAATGGAATGCTGTCTGTAACAAACAGAAAAGAGGTAGGTTAATTCATTAGTAAATAGTGCAACTGTTTTCAAGAAGAAAAAAACCACTCGTAATTAAAATGTTACTGGAGTAGGGCTTTGCGTTCAGCTTTGTAAACCTAATGTCAATTTTGACTCATCACTTATGAGTAGAGAGAGAGTAGTGTGTGTGTGTAGAGTTCAGAGTTCTTGCATGTTAATGACCCCTTCCACAGCAGTTTAAAGACAGGCATAAAACGGTCATGTGATTTTTTTCACACCAGTTCTACTGAAAAATAAACAACCACATTATATTGTGTGGGTTGAGTTGCAGAGAAAAAAAATGATAGCAGTGTTTAGAAAAATGTAAATAAAGCTATATTTTTAGCACCTCAGCTTGAGACATTTTATTTTTTGTTTTGCAGTTCCAAAAAAGGTGGTTTGGTACAAGGACACCCAGGAGCACCCAGCCTAGCAGTGTGACAGACCCAAAGTATATAGAAATGCATACACAACACAACGACATGCACATTAAAACACATAAACACGGACACATTTGAGTCCTGTTCAAACACTGCACTCAGGATGATGTCTTCACGCAAAGCCACACTGAGACACTTTGGACTAACTCCTTTGAGATCTTACAGCAATGGACTTTTTAACGCCTTACAGAAAGCCTGCCTTAATTACATGTTTTCATTTCCACATGTCCATTTTTAGCCTGTATGTTTAGGCCTTTTTTAATAAGGAGCTGTAATTTAATTTTTTTCCCCATAAAATCTGCAATTTTTTTGTCCTCTAAAGCGAGTTGTCAATCAAGCACTTTGTGTTAAATATCTGATCAATTCCTGTGTGCAACAAAGCCTCACAAGCAATTTTATTTCCTTTTTATCACATACAGAAGAATGTCTGTCCTGTACCTGCTTGAGTTTTATGGTTAATGTATGCAGAGGACTTATCTGTCTCTTCAGTTTACAGATGGGTGTCGCAAAGGCACAGTACAATTTGCCCTTTACCCTGTCACAATTTAATGCTGTGTTCCTGTTTTTATTTGGTTTTCGATTGAATGTCAACCAGAAACCCATGATTAAGGGATCTCACCATGTTTGGTATGTTGATTTTTTTGAATTAAAGAATTTACACTGGAGAATAAGGAGGAATGTAAGTGAACAGTATTGCTTAATAAATGAACAAACATAAGTTCTTAGTCCAGTTTATTTCCTGTGAGCTGCTGCTAAAAAGTTCAAACTTTGTTAATCAATATTTTACAAATACATGAAAACAGTAACAAATGCTTTGTCCAAGTCACCAAAGCCTGTGATCGGAAAATACAACCAGAGCTGAAGTCACCAGTGGATAAGTTCATCAAACATTAATGGAGAACAAAGCGTGAAACTCTCTAGAATGTCTGAGGTGGTTCTCCTTGGGTGGAGAGTTCCCATCCACCGGTTGTAACTGGGGATGTATGATTATAAACTTTTGTCTTTTCCCAGCTGACATGAAAACCAAAATTTTTTATGATTTTTATGGCTAAGAAACATCACATGTAGCGAGAACTGGATATGAAATCTACAAGATTTGTAGATTTTTCCTTCTCGCTGATTTGACTATTGAACAAGCATATAATATACTCCCTCTTACTTGGCTTTTGATTTTTTGCCTTGATATATTTTGTACGTAGCACATTATAACAGTCCTACTTCCACATCTGTAAAAAAGACTGCTTCATCCATCAGTCTCTCCACGTCACCTCCACCTCGTCTGTTCTGTACCTACAACAACAGAAATGATCTGGTCAATAGCTGTACAGAGGTAACGCACATGTTTTTCCTATTTAAAAAGACTTGAGTAAGCATCAGTGGACACTGAACAGATGCCTGCCATGTTTGAAGCTGCACATCCCAACTGTTCCCAGCTTGGAGTTCTAGGACAGGATGAGACAAAAAAAAAGTTTCAACTGAACCTTTGTGTAATCCATGAGTCCTGCAGCTCCGTCACCTGACCGGACCGAAACATCTCCCAGCCGGCCTGAGCGATCATCGCTCCGTTGTCTATGCAGAATCTGTGACACAAAGGAAACGCTTATCTGGATGGAGCCTGGAACGCAATGTTCCTGACAGAACCCGTGTCCAAGTCAGGAGATGACTGTTGAATTTTCACATCTTCATACAAGAGATAGCGAAAAAACAAGTACTATAAGGCGTACTGGACTATAAGGCGCACCTTCAATGAATGGCCTATTTTAAAAACGGTTTTCATATATAAAGGCGCACTGTCAGTTTTTGAGAAAACTAAAGGCTTTTAGGTGTGCCTTATAGTGCAGAAAATAATGTACACGTTTTTTTCTTGTCAAATTGGAAAAGTCCACCACCAGTCACCATCACCAACCATCAGGGTGTCAGGGGAGGACCATCCTGCTTTGTTGAAGCAGACTATCGTCATGCTACTGTAGATGAGCGGAGCAGCCAGGTTACCTTTCATCTGTGGCGAACAGCTTGGCTCCTCTCTCCTCACACATCACTCCCATCATCTCCTGCAGACGCAGATTACCTGCAGAGAAATCCAGAGGTCACGATCCTGCTGGACGTAAACACAAGAACAGGTCTAGTCATCTAGACTGGTTCAGTAGAAGAGTTGGCTTGCATCCTTACTGAGGAAGGTGCATGAGCTCAACCAGGTGTCTGAACCATCGGTATGCAGAGACTGCAAGCTGTCAGTGATACCATGTTGCAGCGTGTGATTGTGTGGTTGAGCGTGTTGCTGCTTAAAATTGAGCACAAATCGTCCTCATCTCGTTGTCCATGGAACCCTGTTTTTATGTAAAATGGCAATAAAACTCATTCATTCAAAGACACCAACGCCGGTTTTGGGTCAGAACGGGACAGCTGGTGGGAGAACTTTGAGATGGAAGTCTTCCTCCAGGAGGAATAGCATGAATTTTCGCATATCCCAGTCCTCTCTCCTGTCTTTGTTTGGGTTGTTACGGAGTCATTCTGCCTATAAACGTGTTGATTAAATGGTACTTATGCATTTATGTGTGGAGATTCTTTTAAAAATGAAGTTGTGTGGATGCAATTTTTTCTCCAAAGAGGAGGGAAAAATACTTGTTTTAAAAAATACCCAGCTACGTGTGGACATGGCCTCAGATGTCGCCTGAAACTCTGATCTACTCACAGCCGACTCCACCAACAATGAGTACCTCCTGGGAGCCGCAGTGAGCCATGGCCCTCTCTGTTATCTCCACCAGCATTGAGAACAGGGTCTCCTGCAGAGACGGGGGTGTCAGGGAAGAGCGGGACAGACAGCTGACATCACGACCATAACCATGCATCATAGTAAGATCTTTAGGTAGCGAACTGTTGTTTGGCCAAAACACAGACACTGATGAAGATCATGATGAAGATTTGTTGTATTGAAATTTGGTGTTGAACTGAAAAAAACATTGCAGTTGTGCCTTCAGGTCACCTGCAGCAGATCCTGTGTCTCTTCATTCCAGTGTCACAAACACAGATAGATTCTTTTACCCCAACGACTGGACCCAGTTTTAACATACGGTACATCTTACAATCACAGTAACACAAAGACGCCATTTTTCAGATTGATAATTAGAACGTACTTAATTTTTTTTTAAAAAGTCTCAATAAGTGTTTCTACAGAGCTTTGTGTCCATCTCAGCACATATTAACTGAACTGATCTCAGTACCTGCAGGGAGAAACACAGGTCCTCCGCTGTACACTGACCAGAGCTCAGCATCTTATGAGAAACATCCTTTGAACAAATAACAGAAAATGTATGGATCATAAAACAAAACAATGATCGAATCATAGTAATTAAACAAGAAAAAAGTCAGTTGGTAGAAGAAAACTCTTCACTGCTGTTTAACAGTTCCACTCACCTCAATGTAGGATAAAATCCCAGAAAAAGATACGTCCATTCCTTTCACTGTATACGGAAGCTCCACAAACTGACTCCCTCTAATAAGAACGAGAAACAAAGCGACCGGTGAGAAAACATTAGTTCTGTAAAAGCAAAGCATGGAAAACTGCTTGGTGGCTCACACTCACTTTTTTGCCATCTGTTCTATGTTGTATCCTGGACTGGGGTCATTAGAAATCTGAGAGGAAGATCAGTTTCACACAAAAAATAAACACTTCTGGATCACCTGGAACAAATAGTTACAGTTATGAAGGGCCACAAGGGGGCCGTACCTTTAAAACACGAGCGAACCTGTCTAAGCAGTTCCCGACTGCGATGTCGATGGTCTCCCCGAATATTCTGTACCGCCGCTCTGAGTATGCAATGACCTGTACGGTAAGTCAAGGGTCAAGGTCAGGAAGCTAATAACACTGGTATCTGATAAAACCAGAATAGGAACACCCCCACCCCTACCAACCTGCGTGTTCCCTCCGCTGACATAAAGCACTGTGGGGTTGTTGGACTTGGTGATGAGTCGACCCATCTCAATGTGTCCGATACAGTGGTTGACACCAAGCAGCGGCTTCCCCCAAAGCTGTGCGACCGTACGAGCCACCAGGGCCACCGTGACCAAGGGGGCCCCCATCCCAGGACCTCAGAAAGAGACAAAGAAAAACACTTCTAAAGATCACATGATGTTTATTTGAGAGAGACGATGATATCAGCTTGTTGTTAGTATGATGTTACCATACAGGAAGTGAAGAACACTAGTCATAATGATTTATAGGTAATCATATCAATGTTAATTATTCTTCACTCAGTGTCCTGTGAGTAAACAGCACATTTTATTTAGTTAAAATGACCAATTGGTTAAATTAGAGACTTGTCCCAGGGGTACCAAGTCTTGCATGCTCCACAACGTAATGCTAAACACTGATTAAACTAAAATTATGATCTGTCTTAAGAACCTTACGGATTTTTCTGATACTGTAATTCACATGGATAACATTGCTTTATCCTCTCGTAGTGATGTCAGGAACTTGGGAGTGATTTTTGATCAGGGGCTGTCCTTTGACTCTCATATTAAATCTGTCTCAGATGGCCTTATTTCACTTAGGAAACATTGCTAAAATTAGAAATTTCTTATCCTTTAAAGACGCAGAAAAAACTCATTCATACCTTTGTTACTTCTAGATTGGATTACTGCAATGCCTTATTATCAATCTGTTCAAGCTACCCCAATAGGACTCTACAACTAATGCAGAATGCAGCTGCCCGCATACTGACACAAACTGGGAGGACTTTATCTGGCCTACCTGCCCCTCTCTCTTTGTCTCCCTCTCTCTTACCCTGTCCTTATCTACATTGTATTTCTTTTCCACTCCAACTGATCAACGCGGGTGGCTGCCCTCTAGAGTCTGGGTCCTGCCCGGAGTTTCTTCCTCAATGAGGGAGTTTTCCCCCGCCACTGTCGCTTATGCTTGCTCTGGACGGTTCAGTTGGGTTTTTATGTCTGTTAAAGCGCTTTGAAATGTCTGTTGCCATGATTAAGCGCTATATAAATAAAACTTGATTGCTTGATTGATTGACTTTTATTGCTGGTCCTAGTAAAGGTGTCAAGCAACTGTTTTCACCAGCAGATGAATGGAGGCTCTTGTTACCTTTGGTGTAGGCCACACAGTCGATGTCTGCGGACTTCAGCCCTGCCTGTTCCAGCGCCTCCCTGAGGACGGTCAGGATGACAGCACGGTGGTGCCTGGCGGTGTCACTAGGCATGAAGCCTGTTGGGTAAAATAATGTGTTGACTCCACCTGACAGATTGTTATGGTTTCATATCACCAGTAACTTACATGTTGGTACTTTTCTGTGCGTTAATATGACCTACCTTGACCAGGAGGGGTAATGTAGGTCCGCCTAGGGTTGGAAAGTACTTCACCATCCCTGATGATTCCTATGCCAATCTTATTGGCACTGCCCTCAAATCCAATGACCACAGGCATGGCAGCTTTAAACTATTTTTGACTGCTCTTTCGTTCCTACAGAATAATGAAATGTTGGTAAAGTTGTTCTAGCAAACTGTAGTTTGCAGTTCCAGACCAAGACACGTCCACTAAAACCAAAACAAAGCTCTAATTAAGCTGCTATACGAACTAAAACAGTAAGAAATGAAACAAACAGCTGTTATAAAATACTGACTTGAATATAAAGTGTTTATAGCTACCTGTTATCCTTCAGTTCATCACGTTAACATAAACTGCTAGTTTAACTTAAAACTCTTTTACTTCAACTAAACGTAAGGGCTCCTTTCCGCCTTCAGGGGTCCTTCACGTAGACGGCTGTAGATTTAGCCTGATCAAAAAAAGCCTTACTTAAACAGTATTTAAGCTCATCACCACGTCAAGAAAATGTACTGTACATTATATGAGTAATTATCTTTTATCTAGACAATTTAGACGTGACAAAATAATATTATGTCTGAAGTTGTCTGTGTTTATATACATATTTAAACCAGGAACGCATGTAGACCCAACGGACTTGGAGCACGTGCCTAGCTACTTTAGTTAGGTTTTTATGGTGCGTGTGTGTGTGTGTGTGTGTGTGCGTGTGTGTGTGTGTGTGTGTGTGTGTGTGGTAGGGGGGGAGTGTATGTAAAGGAGCAGACATCGTGTTTGCCATCCTGCAAACGTGCAAGTAAGACAATTTGCATCTTCTTTGCCAGAAATGCATTGATGGTTGAAATGACGCTGTAATTATTTAACGTTTGCTCGTGTTAATTAATGCAGTATGGCGCGCAGGTTGCTAAAAGTAGTTGGCTAGTTATTCCTCATTCATTCAGTTCTTTTGTCAGAAGCTAGCGTTAGCGTAGCTTAGCATGATCTCAGTTGTGTAACACGACATGTGTGTCACGTAAATACAGTTTAACTCACAAATTTCCACCGTATTTTAGCATTTAGTTGGACTGGCTAACGTTACACCACCCAGAGAACCACTGGGACTGATTGTGCAGCACCTGCACGCCGTCATTTTCCATTTGCAGAGAAATTATTCAGGATGCTTAAAATCCTCTTCACATCTTTATCTGACGAACGTAAATTTTAAAATAATTAAATAAGATGTATTCGAAAAATATTTAAACTCAGGTCTCCTTTATATTTTTGTCATGGATGCTGGTCACAAACTAAGACCAAAGATGGAAAAATTGCCCAAAATAAAGTTGACCCATGGAATCCTGATCATCTTATAGCAGTAGTATTACACAGGTTGATGAGTATTATTAATATTACACATTAAACATGTCACATTTTCCAAATTTATAGACAACATTTTTATGTGGAACTCAAAGACGTCACCTCTACTACATGAATACTTTATTAATCCAGAAGGGGAAGTATATGATCATTTTATTATCTTGCTTGACAATCATTTCCAGTGGAAAACTGATGCTCAAAAGTAATTTTAATGAAAACTTGCAGAAGTGCAGGTCTCCTGCTGCCTTATATCAGATGTTTGGAGACTTTTAATTTAGTGTTAGAGGAAGAGGTGACCAGGGATGGAGCAGAGAAGGTCCCAAGCTGGAGAGGCTGCTGCAAGACTCATTTCATATCAGCAATATGTCGGGCTAGATTCTCGTTCATCCTGGTCGTGGTAACCATAAACACAAGTTTGGTTCTAATTCAACCTCAAGTGTTACCCATGTCAGCTGATGATTAGTAAGAAAATAAAGATTAGTTGCTTTTATCTTGCTGCAAAAGAAAGTTTAAAAAAGAAAACTAGCCTTTAGAGCAGTCTGTATTTTACAAAGTAGAGTAGACTTTTTTTAAACAAGGCTGTAAAACATTCTCCAACACATCTTCAGATTGCCTGTTTTTTTCTCATCATGATTAAAAATGAAAACAGGGAGACAAACAAATCCTCACATTGGGAATGAAGGAGTGGCAAATGGACAACTTCATTTAGCATGTTAACTTCAACTGTTTCTATTCTTCAGGCCCTTTTCTGTCTGGTGAGTAATTGTCTTGATTTATCTGGTTTTCCAGCGGCGTGTGTTCTGTTGTGTGCACGTTTTGTGCATCTGCGAAGTGTGTTTGCTGTCGCCGTGTGTTCAAAAATGAAGAGAGGCAAGAAAACGGAGGAGGCCGCTGCAGACGAGGAAAACGATGCAGGATCTGGTAACACATTACACATAAAATCTTAAATACGTACTATTATATGAATATTAAACAATCTGATGTGGTTCCAAACTGCACGTGGCCTGTCGCTGTCATGACTAAATGTTTTTTTTAACCTCACAGCTTCTGCAAAGAAAGGAAAGAAGGCAAAGGAACCTGAAGCTCCGATTCTGTACGAGGATCCTCCTGACAAAATGACCAGCAAAGATGGACGCAATGCCAACATGAAGATTACCTCATGGAATGTGGATGGGCTTAGGGCCTGGGTTAAAAAGAAGGGTCTGGATGTGAGTATGCAGTGACCCTGAGAAATGAAAGCAACGATAAATGAAGTTTCGCATTGGTTTTAACATTTCCTGTCTGAACCTTCAGTGGGTCCGTGAGGAGGATCCAGATGTTTTGTGCCTGCAAGAGACAAAGTGCTCTGAGAAATCACTGCCTGCTGACATCACTTCCATGCCCGAGTACCCTTACAAGTACTGGGCTGCGTCTGATGAAAAGGAGGGTTACAGTGGTGTGGCCATGCTCTGCAAAACTGAACCACTGAAAGTCACCTATGGCATTGGTGAGTTGTCTTGAACACTGGCCTTGTTTTTATCAGTCTTAAAAGTTTTTGAACCAGTACTGGTGACTTTCGATAGGACAAAAAAAGTTCAGTTCCCACAAGTCTTAGGTGCAAGTTTATGAAGACATTTTTGCCAATTAGAGCTTCAACAGTGTTGGGTGAATTGACCTTTGGGAATTGCACAAATAAGACAAAGGTTAAAATATTAAGAGAATACAGAGGCTTGGTATGATTACAGAAATAAACATTTTATTCCAGTGTATTTTGTGGAATTAAATTAGGTTATGTGCAGTACCTTTATTAGTGGCTGTTTAATTGCTTCCACAATTGGAATGTAACAAATAATCCTAAAATATTCCAAATCTCCTTTTTGATTGTTGTACAGACACAGCACATTCAAAGGCTGTCCAGCAGACGTCCTTAACTTTGGACGGTCATGTTAGTTTTTCCAGTCTTAATTCTCAGACAAGTACAGTTTGTAGCGTTATTTACTGTACAGAACTCCAGTTAATTGCTTGAAAGAGAACTTGTTGCCCATATTTTACACCGTAAACAAGTTAATCTAAATTGGTGTTTCTTCTTGTATGACACTTCCATCATAGCACACTGAATCCTGTTGGGGTAGCTGCATTCACTTGTTAACTATTATTTATTGAATGCCAGGCAAAGAAGAGCATGACAAAGAGGGCCGTACCATCACTGCAGAGTTCCCCAGCTTCTACCTGGTGACCAGCTATGTGCCAAATGCTGGTAAAGGCCTCGTGCGCCTTGATTACCGCAAAACCTGGGACGAAGACTTCCGGGCGTACCTGAGCGAGCTGGACATGCAAAAGCCCTTGGTGCTGTGTGGCGACCTAAATGTCGCTCACAAGGAGATCGACTTGAAGAATCCCAAGGGGAACAAGAAAAACGCAGGCTTCACCCCAGAGGAGCGCGAAGGCTTCGACCAGCTGCTGGAGGCCGGTTTTGTCGACAGCTTCCGCGAGCTGTACCCCGAACAGGCCAACGCCTACTCCTTCTGGACCTACATGATGAACTCCCGTAGTAAGAACGTGGGCTGGAGGCTGGATTACTTCGTGCTGTCCAGCAGCCTTTTGCCAGGCCTGTGCGACAGCAAAATCCGTAACAAGGCAATGGGTAGCGACCACTGCCCCATTACTCTACACATAGCTGTCTAGGTCTATCCAGTCAGCTTCCTTAGTACTTCTTGAGCCTATCCTTCTCAAACTTTACTAGCTTTAGCATCAGTTGTGTAGTTATCTTTTTCTGGGTTCCCATGAAACATCCAGCAGCTCACTCAACACTGTTCATAACACCGTTGTCTTGATGTAAATGTTTGTACCTGGTGGTGTATACCTAAACTGTGTAAAGGACCACCATGTAGTGCTTGAGCTGGTTTTCAACAACGATCTGTTCTAGTTCTACAACTGACTCCAGCTCGTTTGTGCTCCTGCTGATACAACCAGCAGTGTTATTGTCTACTGTTCAAAATGACAGCACTGTTAACATGTTTGAGCATTGATCATGTAACATTTCCAACAATAAATACTTTTGTAGCAACCATTTGTTTATTATTTAAGAGGACCATAAGGTGTGCTTTAATTGTAAGAGAAATACTTGAGAAAAACTGGTCATTCAACACGACTCAGTTGTTGAAATTAGTTTCATTACATCCCGCAAAGCAGTGATTTATTGTCATTGTGTTTGTGTTTGTCTGTCGGTGCACCAAATATCGTCTCAACCGTTGCAGATAAAAAGATGAAAGAAAAAGCACAATAATCTCCAGTGGCAAAGGTGATGAAAATGAAATGACACTGACCTTGAGAAAAGTAGGGAGGCAAGGGGATTACAATTAGATCACAACCTTGACCTTGAAAAACTCGGTCAAGCTCAAATTTTGACTTTTATACCTTTTTAGGTACACATCTCTGAAAACTGATGGATATACAGTAATCACAAAACAAAGAGCAACATTTTCAGGAAGCCAGAGGCACAAAAATGTGATGACCTTCACCTTTGGAAGACTAGGTCAATGTCATGCTCGATAGAACAATATAGAAGTCATTGCTGCGACCATTATGAAAGTAGGTCGGTAAAACTTTGAATTCAGGGGTGTCGCAGTCTCTGACTGCCTTGTTCTAAACTCAATGCAACCACAAGAAGTAATGCAGCTGCTGTAGGTTTTTCACTCATTTAATGTCTGATTTTCCTTCAGTCATGAGGTTAACTATGTTAACTTCATGGTGTGTGTTCGTTGATGCATCTTCAGGTTATACGATTGCCTGAATCCCTTCCCACAGTCTCCACACAAATAAGGTTTCTCTCCTGAATGTGTCCTCTGGTGCCTTTTAAGGCGGTTGGCGCTGAGGAAACTCTTGTCACACTCTGTGCAGGCGTACGGCCGGACACCGGTGTGGTAGCGCAGGTGGATGGTCAGGTAGCAAGACTGGGTGAATTTTTTGTCACAGTGGGGACACTGGAAAGGCTTGTGACCAGTGTGGAACCGCTCGTGCTTCAGAAGTTCCGCATGAGAAAAGAAGCCCTTCCCGCAGTCTGAGCACAGGTATGGTCTCTCGCCTGAATGAGTCAACTCGTGTCTGATCAGAGTCGCCTTGTAGACGAAGCTCTTGTCGCATTGTGAGCAACTAAAAATGTTTTCCCTGGTGTGGTAGCGTTCATGCTTCTTCATGCTGCGCTCTCTCTTGAAACTCTTCCCGCAAAAGGAACACATGAAGGGCATGTCCTCCGAGTGGATTTTCATGTGGCTCAGCAAGCCCCCCTTGTAGAGGAATCCTTTCCCACACTGTGTGCACGTGTGCGGCCTCTCCTTCTGATGGATGCGCTGGTGCGCGGTTAGAGCTGCCCGGTAAGCAAAGCTCTTTCCACAGTTGCAGGTGTGAACTCTCTCTTCTCTGTGCGTCTTGAGGTGCTTGTTGAGGTAACTGACACAGCTGAAGCCCAGGTCACAGCGAGGACACTTGAAAGATCGCTCCACGTTGTCTTCATACTTGCAGTGTGTCTTCAGGTGTCTCACCAGTGCAGATTTCCAGGCAAACGCCCGACCACAGTCAGAACATAAGTAATCGTCGTTCTCCATGTGGGTGCTCTTGTGCTGCCTCTGAGCCACCAGGGACTTGAAGAACTCTCCACAGATCAGGCACTCATACTTGCGCCCAGACTTGTGTGTCTGCTTGTGTCTCTCCAGTGACTGTTTGAAGGAGAACCTCCGTCCACACTGAGAACACAGGAAGGGCTGCTCTCCTGTGTGGATGCGCTGGTGTGCTTTCAGTAAAGACTGAAATTTGAAACTCTTCTCACAGTCTGAGCAGCTAAAACGTCCTTCATCATCAGCGAGGGGCTGAAAGGACAGCCTCTCTTCCTGAACCTCCACAGAGTGGACAGTTTCCACGTGCTGCCGGACCTGTTCTTCCTCTGAGTGGCTGAAGGAGCACTGAAGGCAGGAGAAAGCAGCTGATGTGTCCTCCCCTCCAGAACCTCAAGGGAAAATAAAATGGTTACAGTCTGGAGAAAAAAATGTTCATTATGTTAAGACAGGATAACGCGATGTCATTAAAGAAGTTACTTAAAAACAATCGCTTGTAAAAGAACACTTACCCTGTAATCTGTCCATAACTAACCCTAAAAATAAGTTAGAACTTTGGTATGAATGATGGGACCTGCGTCTGCCGACCTGGTTTAACACGACCACAACATATCAATTCTATGTAAGAAAATTATTTGTGTGTAAGAAAGCTTTAAATTTACATGCAAAATGACCTGGTTTGACACTATCCAGTGTGAAATGGCCATTCAGATGTATGCATGCATTGAAAGCTGCTCATAATTCACTGACAAAGGCCTCCATCCTCCATCGGCACCCACTGCCGTCTATATCAAGGCCTTTATTTTACTTAATTTTTTATCCAACTTTCCTTAAAAAAAAAAGTGTTTTAAAGTGCTTCATGGTGTCTGTCTGAGCTCTCGCTAACCATGTAATTGTGTTGGAGGGATAGGAAAAAACAAATTTGTGAATATGAACTCACTTTTGTCACTGTGCTGAGTTGAGCCCATAGACGAACCGTACGAGTGCTCTGTACTGTTAGAGACATAGCAAACGTAAGGCACAATGTTCCACCTCAGCCACCATATATTCAAAATAAACAACAGAATGTATATACATTAAGTTTGAACTAAAGCTCTGATAAATTCCAGATAAGGTTAATAACGGAAGATGGTTTTACCTGGTGAAAGGCAGAGGCTTAATCTCTGGAGTTCTCCTCTTGCCGTGTTCTTTCTTTCTTTTTACTGCCATGTTCTTCTGTAAATTAATCACCTGGATCTTCATGGTGGGTTTGGGTTTTCGCCCACTTGTGCGAACTTTCACCACAGAAACCACTTTGGGAGGCTCGCCACTCTCATTATCCAGCTCACCTTTATTCTCAACCCGCAGCCAGTGGTTAGGGTCAGGAGGTGCTGCTGGAGCCTCGCTGAAACGTTCATTACCCACAACAACTTGCTGCCCTTGTTTATGAGGCTCAGTATGCTCGTTTGCCTCGTGATCGTCAGAATGACTTTTCAGGTGCCTTGCTAGTGCCAGCTCCCAGTTAAATTTCTTTTGGCACCAATGACACGTGTAAGTACCGTCTTCCATGTGTGTCTGTTTATGCTCCGTGCGTGCTGATAAGGAGTGGAACGTCTCATTGCAGACAACGCAGGTGTACTTGCGTCTGGTTTTGTGTGTATGTCGGTGCCTGTCAAGGGACTGCCGGAAGGAGAAGCAGCGACCGCAATCGTTGCAGCGGTGGGGGCGTTCACCGGTGTGGATGACCTTGTGGGCGATTAGCGAAGAGGCAAACTTAAATTTCTTCTTGCAATCTGGGCAGTCATGAGGTCCCACAGAAATTTTGTGTTGGGTGGAGTCCCAATTTTCGTTTGCTTCTTGAGGTATAGTGTTTGTCAAACCACTTGTGGGTTTTTGTGTTTCTTCTGTCCTTGCAACAACTTTGTCCTCACCAGGAAGGACTACCAGTGATTCTTCCATAGCTATGCCAGTGTCTGTTACTTCACAGCAGTTCTCTCCTACCACCTCAATGTCAGTGCTCGTGTCTAATTCAACCTCTGCATAATCTGTCACCGTGATTATTTCAATGGCTACATCATCCACAAATGACACAGTATGTGTGTCATCACTGACGCCTTGCAGAGGATCTGAGTGAATGAGTTCTGTGGTGTTTGACGCTTTGCTGGGACAAACTGCAGAAAGGGATGAGAGGATCCTCTCACCCATAATGGATGGTGGAACTGTACAAAGAAAAAGAACATCACTTTCACAATGAAAGTCAAACACACTAGATGTGTTTGTGAGATAAGACTTACCATGCTGCTCCAAATGCCCAAGTTGTTTGTGGTGTTGGAGCAAATTTATCAGGTCTGTTGGCTCAGAGACTGAATGCACACAGTCATCCAACACAGCACATTCAGCTCCAAGCCAGGAAATAGTCTGGTGGGAATGTATGAAATCACACATCATGCTAAATCCTTCACAACTAATCCTTTATAACTAAGATTTTAACTTCAAAAACAAGATTTTTGATAATTAGATTCATTCTAGCAGATGATCCAACTACTTAATGACTTATTTGCTTTGAATCATAACAACAGATCTCCAATTATTGCCAGGAACGTGGAGCACAATGGCGCTTCTGCAGAAAAGTCATGCAAAGTCATTTTGTTATTCTGCAATTGGAATTCAGCAGCATCTCCTCAGCAATGTAGATAGAATATGTAAAGTATTTTTAAAATGTGAAAAACTAATACCTTAAAAAAAGAAAAGTCTAACCTGCTCGAGTTCAGGAACGGGCAACAGCTGATCCAGCCGACAGAGGAACTCAGAAAAAAGAATCTGCAAGTCACTGTCATACTGAGGTCCATACTCAGCTGGGAAGACATCCTTTGAAAAACAAAAGCATTATATTAACAATTAAGTTACAGGACAAAAAATTTAAACGAGCCATCTCTGCTGTAATAATATTCTATGCATAAAGCTGGCATGAAATCTTTTGAACAGCAACGGGGAAAAACTCCCTTATTGAGGAAGAAACTCCGGGCAGGACCCGGACTCTAGAGGGCAGTCATCTGCTTTGACCGGTTGAGTGGAGAAAAAATGCAGATAGGGAAAGAGAGATAAAGTGGCAGATAGACCAGATAGTCACTTTGTACTACTGCCAAATTTGATATGCAACTGACAGTGTACAAAAGACAGAATCAAGCTCTTTACAAATAAATCTGCAATGGCACTACTTTAACAGCAAGGGATGACGCCTCACCATAAAAAAGTCTCGTCTCTCTTCAGGATCTTTGAGCAAAGTCTGGATTAGTTCAAGAAAGTTGAAGACTACTTCTTCCACTGACTCTTTCATCTGCAGTGTGGAAATAAAATGGCATTTATGTTATAAATTCACAGCACCTACGTGGTTTTAACAAATGTGTGGATGAGCTAAAAATAAAATGTCAATAATATGGCCATAAACGCATACTAACCAAAAAATATTTATGAAATGAATACAGACCATCCAGACTTATGTCACTTACCTCGATTGGGGTCGGACATGGTGGTTTAATCTTCTCCAGGTGAGACACGATGAAGTCAGGTTGGATTAGGTTTTCACTACGGCACAATTCAAGAATATACTGAAAAAGAGAATTAAAAAACAGATTACCACAAAAACATGGCTTATCATTAGGAATCTATCACTGTCTCAATCTTTGACAACAATTGGTTCCCACCCTAGCTCTTAATCCCAGGTTCAGTTGTGTCCTGTGCTTGTACATGAGCAGCTCTGGCACCATGTCCATCACCAAAGAGATATAATCTGCTACTCTCCAGTAGTTCATTATATCTTGTTTCTTCAGAACCTGCCACATGGACGCTGACATAAGCTGTAGAGGTGGGACCAGAAGCCGTAACGATGCCAGAGGTAAGGTGTCACCTGGAAAATAGGAGAGAACTCTGACCACACCAGGAGAATCAGTCAAAATTACCTGGAAACTACCAGGATGAATTAAACGAATTCAACTAGCACTACTGACTTTACTAGTACTGCATCAAATCACATCTACTCAATATTTATTCTCAGTTGTGAGCCACACATTCTTTCGGTAAAATGACACATTTTAACTGTTATTGTCATTATAAATTTTAAGCATTTTGCTGGTCGCGTCTAATTCTAGTCCAGCAGGAGGATCTTCTCAAACACTTGTTAATTACGCATGAGAACAGCGGTGTGTTTTTGAATGCAGCCTTGTTACAGCCAAAAACATGAAACCCATGTTCAACAACGACATCCATCCGACAAAGTTTGCTTTCCTTCGAAAATGTATTACCATATAAAGTTAAACGGATCACAAAGCAACCACGTGGAAGTAAGCTAGGAGAGTTGTTTGGAAAGGATTATAAAGCGTGATATCAGAACAACGATAAGCGTAGCTTTCAAAGCTAGATTTCATACTGACACTCCAATAAAAATTAGCGTCAGCTTAATTTCTGTTAACTCAAAGGTGACACAAGATTAAAATTTAATTATTTTTCTGCTCAAAGTGAACAAACCTTTGGATAAGGCCGTAAACACGTTCGACTCCATCCTTTAACACCCGTGTAGAAAGATTAGCCAGCAGTTGTTAGCCTAGCCTGCTGCTAAGTAGTTAGCTACCCAGCCCCACTTGCAGAGCATAAGTCAGTGCTAGCAAGAAGATAAAGATGAGGCTGAGGCGACTATTAGACTAAAACTACAAAAACAACAACAAATAAAACTAGTCTCTACATAAGAGATGACTCCAGTTGAATACATAAATACTTATGCTTGCAGTAGCTTTTTCTTCTCTTTTTAATTTACGTCGGATTCTGTTTTCTTTGTTGATAGCGCCACCTGTTGGAGATATATTTCTTCTTCTTTTATTTTAGTTTTCTATTTATTTAATTCCGGGGATTTTTAGCGCCTCCTACTGGTTCGGAATTGGTTGACAGAAGTAAAACAAAGGGAGAAAAAATATCTTTTATCCTATCTCGTTTAAGCAAAATTCTCTGATTATTTTTGTCCATCATTTTTTCACCTGTCTTGTCAGTTCTCCCCATTCTTTCTTGTCAAAATATTTCATTTATTTCTTAAATTTTTCGTTTTTCACTAGTTTAGGTTTACATCTGGTTCAAAATAGGCCTATCAACAACTAAGCAATATTAGCAATGCTGAAGCATCTTCAGCTGATATTGTTTTACAATAGCATCAATCAGCACTTCAGTTTATGCAAAACCTATCAAGCGTATCAAGCAAAACCATCTCAGCTGATTTTTTAATGAAATGTTGAGGAAAGTTATAACCGTCTCCCTCAACATGTAGTGAACCATTACCAGTTCCAAGGTCAACCTCCTGACAAGTTTTTTTGAAATATCTTTTCCAGAATTTGTGTGATATTTGCAAACAGAAATAAGTGAACCTCAAAGACAGATAACCACAGCAGCAAACACACAGCTATTCTGAACATGTGAATGTTGTCCTGCAAATCCATTTAAGGATTCCAGTATAAAAATGATGTGTCTTCATTCATTCATTCATTCATTTATTCATTCGTTCGTTCATTCGTTCATTCGTTCGTTCGTTCGTTCGTTCGTTCATTCATTCATTCATTCATTCATTCATTCATTCATTCGTTCATTCATTCATCGTCAACCGCTTCATCCACCGTGTCGGGTTGTAATTATATTAAATAGAAGTTTGACAGTTTTGCAGCTAAGATTCCATTTTATTGATTAGGATTCATTAACAACTTATTAAGAGGGTGTCCGGTGCTCAGGTGTTGCATTCACCATAAAATTAGATAGTTCTACTAGTTGATGAATAATTCACACTGCGCTGATTTTAATTTTCATGTGACTGGATCTGAAACACACTTGTAACATCCCAGCAGACGTTTTATCCAAAACATGACCAGTTATTTGTAATAATTTGTAGATCTAGTGGTGAAAACCAGTAAGACCTGTGTGTGTTTGTTGTTGACACTGGTACGTGTCTGACAGTAGAAGATAATAAAGATACATCAGAGAATTAGCCCCGATGCTCCTACAAATAGTTTATTACTTGTATCACTAGCGGGAGTTGTGTAAATTGCACAGATAGACCAAAGCCAAACTGATCTTTGATCTACTCTCATTTGATTGTTTGTACTGTACCATTGGTCATATAGTTTACTCTTCCTTGTTTACTCTCCCTGCGCTTTGATCTACGACTCTTTGTTACTAAATCCTCGATATCAAAACCATAAAATCCTATAAAAGCAACACATATATTCACACAATCCGTGTACAGGAAAAATATGAACACGCTTCCACAGACAAATTTTGCAGCCATCCATCAGTCTGTTGTGAATGGCAAACATCAGAACCACAGGGGAGGAAAACAAAAGTGGCAAGATCATGCTAATCAAGATGGTAAATATATTAAACATGTACAGCAAGAAGCACTTCAGCTGGAAGAGTGCCGAAGCTCTAGCAAGGACATGCCAGGACAATTTGGGAAGAACTATTATATGAAAACACACAAACTTAAATATGAACTGGAAAGAATGACAGGACTTCTAACTCTCAGGGAGCAAGAGTTCCAAACTCAATATAAACAGGACTACGCCACCATCTCAGCTCAAGAGGCAGAGATATTCTCACTTAGGGAAGCTCTTCAATTCCAAATGAATAGATTTGCATACATCCAGCAACAGAAACAACAGGAAATTGATGAACTGAAAGAGAGACTGCAGGAAGAAATTCACAAAAACCAGCAAAATGAGATAAATTCTTTCAACTTTCATTTAAAAATTCAGAAGAATGAGGTCCAGATAAACGCACTGCAGGACAAGGTCAATGACTTGGAAAACAAGGTCATCAAAAAGAACAATGACATTCTTGAGTTGAGGAATGAGATTGGTATTCTCTCTGGAACAATCAAAGGTTTTCAGGACAAAATATATGACATTGACAGTGCAAAATTCTGCCAGACAAATAGCAAAGATCAGCAGGACAAGTTAAAAGAAAACCTTGCAAAGAATAATGGAAATAGTAAAATAACCGACAAGTCTTTTAATGCAAAGGAAAATATGGAACTGGAGGACAAGACAGTACAGAAAAATAGATTCTTTTGGCAGAAAAAACAGTCAGCGTTGACTACCGATGAAGAGGAGATGAAAATAAAAGAAACGGATAGTCACACAGACAATTCAGACTTGTAAATCTGTGAACCAAACATCTTTGAGCGTGGTCAAAGATGAACACGGTGCTGCAATGAGTGCAGAGCCGCTGCCTCACAACAAGAAGGGTCCGGGTTCCAGGTTTTGAGTACGGTTCCTTTCTTGGATGAATGGATGGATGGATAATTTAACCTAAAAAAATAATACTAGGCCAGTGGCACGGTGGGTAGCGCTGTTGCCTCACAGCAAGAAGGTTCTGTGTTCGAGTCCCTGCTGTGCAGAGTTTGTATGTTCTTCTCATGTCTGCGTGGGTTTTCTCCAGGTACTCCAGCTTCATCCCACCTCCAAAAACATGCAGTTTAGATGTATTGATCAATTAAATAAAACAGATTATAAAATAGATGGTAAAATGTAATACCATCAAAATAAAAAATAAGATAGTGCTGTGATATTTTTAAGGCGGGGAGACAAGGATTTAAACAGGGATTTAAATCTATCATATTTGTTCTATTTTAGGTGATTCCATTATTATCCATAATACGGAGATCATCACGCCCATAAGTCTTGGTAGGATAGGCTCCAGCAACCCCTTGTGAAAAAGCTGTAGAATGAATGAATGAATGAACATTTCACACTACTTTTAACTTCTAAGTCTATTTTTTTCTAAGTCTCTATTTGACAGAGACATCGTTCTTCACAAATCTCGACATTATTTATCTCTAACTTTTCAGTCTTTTCAGTCTCTAACTCTTCATTTTTTGTTTATGCATGAATAATAAAGCCATTATCAGCAAGTTGTGACATGGGTGAATAATTTTTAAGGGTGATTGTTGATGACTATCTAAGATGACTAATCTTATTACAACAACAACCATAAGACAAAAAAAAATAACATTTCATCTGCTCTTATTCCCATCAGAGTCACATCAACTTCCTCTGACAGTAGAAGAGAGAAGAAGAATTACTCTTTATTAATCTCCGTAGGGAAATTCTTTTTCCACTCTTTCCACACACACACACACACACACACACACACACGAACGCACGTACGCACACACGCATGCACACACACACAAGGGGCCTGCTTGCATGCAAATAGACAATGATGGTATGAACAGTGGGCAGCTCCTCTCTGGTGCGCCCAATGAGCAACTTGATCAGGGATGGTGTCCTGCTCAAGGGCACCTCGGCAGTGCTCGGGAGGTGAACTGGCATTTCTTCGTCTACCAATTTACACTAAAGTTTTGGTCCAAGGGCAGTTCTTGAAATGAGATGTTTGACCTTGAGAAAACTTGGTGAAGGTCAAATTTTAAGCTTTTGTACACTCAGGAACTGCATAAGATAGAAAGACGAGGGAGAAGGCCGCCTCAGCTGTGTGTGTCTGCAGGTCATCCAGCGAGATCATGGGCCTCTTGGTTGCTTCTCTGCTTAGTTTCCTCCTTGTTTGGGCTGAAAGTTTAGAGGGACGGCCAGGTCTTGGTAGGTTTGCAGTGGTTTCATGTTCTCTCCATTTTGATATTATTGCTCACACAGTGCTCCGGGAGACGTTTAAATATTGAGAAATCTTCATGTATCCCATTCCTGCTTTGAACTTTTCCACAACGTTATCCTGGACCTGCCCGGTGTGTTCTTTGGTTTTCATGATGATGTTTGTTCTCCAGTGTTCCTTTCATAGACCTCTGAGACCATCACAGAGCAGGTGCATTTAAACTGATGCTAAATGACACACAGGCGCACTCTGTTTGTCATTGTCAGTCATTTTGGTCAACTTTGGATCATTCAGAAATCATCAGGGAATTTCTAGAGTTGGTTAGCTGAGCTGAGAGAGCAGGGGGCCAATACTTTTGCACATCCTACTTTTCAGTTTTTTATTTGTAAACACAATATAAAATGTTGAATACATTTGGTTCCACTTCACAACCGTGTCTCATGTTGATTCTTAAAAAATATTTTCAGTTATCTTTAAGTTTAAACCCTAAAATGTGGCAAAATGTCAAAAAGTTTTTTGGGGGGGGCAATTCTTTCGCAAGGCACTGGTACCTACTTAGCCAGACTGACCTACTCACCTTTGATCTCACCTGGTGCCGACCCCTTTGTTCACTCCCCTTGTGCTCTGATCTATGGTTCTTTGTTACGTCATACAACTTTGATCTGCAGCCTTTGTTACGGGTGTACAAACTAACTAATCTACCTACGGAGGGACAAGCACAATCCTAATATAGGAATTGATTTTAAACTATCACTGTGTCTTTCTTTACTGCCAATTCACAACCCTGGGTTCCTGGTGAAAGTGATGTGTCTTATTTTTGTCAAATAGAAGTTTCACAGTCTTTTTTTATAGTTAGGATTTATGAACAACGTATTAAGAGGGTAGGTGTCTGATAGTCAGGTGTTGCATTCACCTCAAAATTAGATAGTTCAACTAGATCAAGGAATCATTTACACTGAAATTATTTTTATTTTAATGTGACTGGATGTGAAACAGGTTTGTAGCATCTCAACCACAGCCTTTTATCCAAAACATTACCAGTAATTTTTAATAACGTGTTTGACTCTCCAGAATCAAGGAAATTTATATAGTGAGTGCCCTTTGATCATTTGGGAAGTCAAACGCTCATGGACATAAAAAGTTTACATTCTAGACATCAAAGTCATACAGTCCTATAAAAGCAAAACCAACACATCACACATATAGTCTCTTGTGATACAGTATGAGTAATCTTCCTCAGCTAAATTTTTCAGCCATCCATCAGTCTGTTGTGAATGGCAAACATCAGAACCACAGGAGAGAAAGAGAGAAGTGGCAAGATCAAGCCAATCAAGATGGTAAATGTATTCAAATTGTACAGCAAGATGCAGTTCAGCTGGAGGAGTACCAAAGCACTAGCAAGGACATGCCACAACATTTTGGGAAGAACCATAATATGAAAACACACAAACTTAAATATGAACTAGAAAGAGTGACAGGACTTCTAACTCTCAGGGAGCAAGAGTTCCAAACTCAATATAAACAGGACTACGCCACCATCTCAGCTCAACAGGCAAAAATCCTCTCACTCCGGGAAGATCTTCGATTCCAAATGAATAGAGTTGCATACATCCAGCAACAGAAACAACAGGAAATTGATGAACTGAAAGAGAGACTGCAGGAAGTGATTCACAGGAACCAACAAAAAGAGATGGATTCTTTCAACTGTCATTTAACTCTTCAAAAGAATGAGGTCCAGATAAACGCACTGCAGGACAAGGTCAATCAATTGGAACACACTGTCACCAAAAAGGACAACAATATTCTTGAGTTGAAGAATGAGATTGGTATTCTCTCTGAAACATTCACCAAGACCATCAGTAATTTTCAGGAGGAAACAAGTGATAGTGACAGTGCAAAAATCTGCCAGTCAAATGACAAAGATCAGCTGGACCAGTTCAAAAAGAAACTTGCAAAGAATGATGGGAATTGTATGGTGACAGACAAGTCTTTAAATGCAAAGGAAAGAAAGGAAGTGGATGAGAAGATGGTAAAGAAAAAGAAAACAAGATTCTGGCAGAAAAAACAGTTAACATGAATACTGATGAAGAGGAGATGAAAATAAATGAAACAGATTCACAAAGGCAGCTAAGATATTTAAAACTGAAGAGAACGATGGATGGACGGATGGATGGATGGATGGATGGATGGATGGATGGATGGATGGATCAGCACTTCACACTTCTTTAAACTTAAGCATTTGACAGACACATACTGTTCTTCCTCACAAATCTATCACACAATATCAAAGATATGTTGTCCTTACCAACCTCTCACCTCATGTACGCATGAATAATAAAACCACTACCAGGTTGTGACGTGAGTGAATAATTTTAAAGGGTGATTTATGTAAAAGTTTTGATGCGTGTTTTAGATGAAATTGTCTTGCCTTGTCCTGTGTACCGTACACAGGACAAGGCAACCATCCTCACGTGGGGTCAGGCTTTGAATGGATTTAATTTAATTTCATACTGTTTATATTTTAATTTTATACTGGTTATATTTTAATTTAATTTTACACTGTTTATATTTTAATTTTATACTGTTTATACTTTAGTTATAGGTTAGTATATAAGTCCTGTTAATGCAGTATTTATTTGTGATGTAATGCCTGAGCAGTGGATATGTACAATTTCCTCCAGGATTAATAAAGTATCTATCTATCTATCTATCTATCTATCTATCTATCTATCTATCTATCTATCTATCTATCTATCTATCTATCTATCTATCTATCTATCTATCTATCTATCTATCTATCTATCTATCTATCTATCTATCTATCTATCTATCTATCTATCTATCTACACATGCATGCGCGCGCACACACACACACACACACACACACACACACACACACACACACACACACACACACACACACACACACACACACACACACACACACACACACACACACACACACACACACACACACACACACATGAGAATACAAGAGAAAAACTTGGTCTTACCGGTAAAATCTCATGTTTCATTAGTTTGCAATAGCTTAGCTTCCATGTTATCCAAGATCTCTCATTGTCTCATCTTCAGCTGATTATCTGATATAAGGGTATATTTTGGAGCAAATTACACACATGAAATCAAGCAAACTGATCGTTTATGACCCAGTCATAAGAAAGAAAACACTATTTGGGATTGCTGTGGTGTTGTGTTCTGGAAGAGCATCAGTTGTAAGAGAATCAAGATTCTACAATGGCTGTCCATTCGTCCACAGACACAAAACACATCTCAGACCAGTGAAGTGTGTGATCAATATTTGCATCCCTTGATACTTGTGTGATTTACAGTAGTACTGCAAAATGCAGGGTCCTAATGATACCATGAAGGATTGTCACAACTGGGATGTTATGATTCGTGACAACACAAGTACCAAATGAAGAAGTGATTACTGTAGTCAAATTGCATGGTGCACCTTTCCACTAGGTGTCAGGGTTACCACTCCTTAGAATATCAATAAGCCTGATGGAAAATGAACTGGCTGCTTCCCCTCTGTGCAGGAGTAGCAGGGAAATGAGAGGGTGTGACTGTAGGCCTTACACCCATTGTTTCTTTTTTATTGCCGTTAAACGCCCAGCTGCCTCTGTGGCTCAAATGTTGGGATGTGCTGAAGAGCATGTCTGTCTGTCATTCTGTTTGTCTGGTCGATCCCTCTGTCTATCTGGTCTATTGGTTTATCTATTTATCATTGGTCTGTCTATCTGGTCTATTGTTCTTACTGTCTATCTTGACTATCTTATCTATACTGAACAAAAATATGAATGCAACACTTTTGTTTTTGTATCTATTTTTTATGAGATGAACTCAAAGCCCTCAAACATTTTCTACATACACAAAATATCGATGTCTCTTCCTAAAGGAGAAAACTGCTTATTTTGTGTGTGCAGAAAATGATCTCTGAGTTCATCTAATAAAAAATGGGAGCAAAAATAAAAGTATTGCGTTAATATTTTTCTTCAGTATATCTGACATGGTTCATCAGGAGGTGGCCATTCTGTATGTGTCACACACGACATATTGAATTAGACTCATTTACCTGGAGAAATGCATCATTACATTTATGTGCTAAAACCAGAGTTGAAGCATTTAGATGCTGCTGCAATACTCCTTACTATAAAAATAATTTTTTGCTTTTCTTTTCTTCATGGAAGTTTTTAACAATAAGAAAATTAAAGAATTTTGCCTTCAAATGCAGCCAGTGGAGCATGCAGCCCCTTGATCAGTTAATCAACCGACTGCATTTTGGAGATTGTTAATATAACGTTTTTATTTGTATGATTTCCTCACTGCTGTTGTGTTGCATCAGATCAAGCAGCTTTTGTGGATTTAAAAAGTCAGTTTAACTTTTATTAGTAAGAAGAATTCTCTGAAGAATTCACAAAACTCATTTTAGTTTGAAAATCTTGTGAATTGTTTTTCTGTATGGAAACATAGGTTTCATGACCCTGATGGCTGTCCCATTCAGATCAATGTTCTTATTTCTTTTGGCGGAATTTAGTTCTAATCTTCCTGTAATGCTGTACATGAAGAATGAGGAGTAAAAGACCCCCAGGATGGTGGACAGAGGGTGTCATACTGATGTATGACACCCTCTGTCCACCAGAAGCCCTCCCCATCTTTGGCAGAGGTATTCACCAGTTGGCTTAAATGGGTCAAAAAGACTGAAAATGAGGTAATCAGCAGGGCTTGCATTGCAGCGGGGTTGTGAGGTTGAACTGGGTGCTGGCTCAGCGTTGTGTTTGTCGCCCTGTGGAATCAGCAGAGCATAAAAGAATTGCTGCAGTGAGCCGGTCTCATTCACCACAGGATTAGTAGACCATTTCGTTGTCTTTTTATTTTAATTTTTTTTCTGCCCTCAACAACAGACATGAACACTATCGTACAAATCCATACAACAAGTCTCCAACATCTTGGTCAAGATAAGAAATGTGTGAAATGAAAGTGAGGCAGTGTAAAAAAAAAAAAAAAAAGTGCAACACATGAGAGATAGTTTATGATCATTTTCTCTGGAGACACCCGTTAGTGTTGGTTATTTCACACATTCATGAATTTTATTGTGTGACCATCAAAACTATGGTTTAATCAGATGGATATCAGTGGACCTAACTACTGTTTCTTTCATTGACTGGATATTTCAGATGGTGATAGATAGATTCTCTCGTCCAGGTTTGCAGCGCTGCAGCTATTTTTTGTAAAGAAAAATTATTTAATTATTAGGAAACTCCTATTTGTCTCATATTTGAACATGACATTTCATTCACATTCACTAAATACAAATGTGCTACTGTTAAGGGTAGTCCCTTCCATATTTTTCTTTAAGATATGGTACAAATACATGTTTTTAATTTGCAGTAAACAGCCAAGATCCTGCAAAACATTTGATTTGTCTTATTAATGGACTTCATGGACTGTGTCAAGTTTCCTTCATTTAGCTTTGTATTGCTAAATACAGAAGCTGATCTAATAGTGATGTAACACAAAACACAATTTGTTCAGATACAGTTTCAGCACTGAAACATTTTCAACTCAAGCCTGAGACAGTACAGTGTGGCTGAATGTCCAGAGCGGTGGGCCTGTGTCTCCCATGGGGACCTCTGACCTCTGAAGGAGGTTGAAAACATGACGTTGTAGACTTGGTTTGGAGAGGTCCATTGCTGGTTTGTTAGTCCTGTTACGACTCAAGTCGAAGGTTTATCAGCTAGGAGCCCTAAATCCACCACCAGCACTAGTTTGATTTAAAGTACACAGACATATTGGTGCTTTTATTTTGAAGGTCTGCACAGAATATAATGTCTGTTCCCAGTGAGCGTTAGCTTAACAAAGTTTGGACTGAATCACCTGTGTGACTGACATAAAGGTGTGTGGTCAACATGGAAGGTGCGTTTGACATTTTATTCTAAGAAATCCTGAGCCTCATATTCATAATTGAAATCCTGTTTGTCACAATGCGTTGTATTTAAAGCAGACTTGGTGATCTATCTCAATGTTGTTGCTAACGTTACTCCAACTGTGATCAAAAATAGGAAGGAGGGGAAAAAGTTAGTCAAAAACATCCTTTTGTCTTTACCCCATTCTTTATTCTTCTTCCTGCTGCTGGTAACACCGGATTCACTTTGACATCACATCTGAAGAGCAATGCATGTTTGGGTGTTGAGAAGCTGACGTCTTTGATCACTCTGCAGATGAGGCACGTCACCCATGTGTCGTTTCAACTCAGCATCAGCAAAACTTTCTTTTTTCATTGCTGGCCTCATTCATATTCACCTCCAGGGATTTTTGTTGCACTCTGTCTGCCACAAGCAAAGCCTACACAGAACTTCTGAATTGTACAAGTACAGAAAAAACTCAGTACATGGTGAGTCCCATCAAATTTACATTTTGTCCTTTGTCTACTCCTGTTCAGGGTGCAATTTTATCGAATTTTATCCTCAGGGAGACAACCCCATCAAAAATGTATAAAATATGATATAACAGGCAGGAGTGTTGGTTCTGGTGGACGGCAAGCTTGGCGATGACTCAGAGATTTCTATCTCTTCCCAGTCTGTGTGGCTGAAAATCTGCTGACTCTTCACCGCCTCATCAGACACTTCTGCTGCTCTCTGATCAATGTGTTTACTCTGTCCTGAAGCAGATGGTTTCATGTCTCCACAGCTGGTATTTAGAGCAGTATAGGTAATGAATATTGCACAAAAAAACAAACAAACCTGGAGAATATTCTTCACTTATAATCGTACATATAAAATCCATTATGCAGCTTCAAAAAAAGGAAACTGTTTCAAGCTGATAGGTCTTAGAACATGAAGAGAGGCTGGAAAACAAGCACATCCATGCACTTAAAGTTCAAACATGAAATTCAACAGTCAAGCCTAAACATTTTGAATAATGCGTACAAAGCTGTGCAGACATTTATGCGTATTTATGGCTTTTACCAATCAGCACAACTTTCCAATTTGTCACCTGCGGAAGTTGTCTGATGACTCTGTGACGGTCGGCCTCATCAGAGATGGGGAGACGGGGAGGACAGAGAAGTGACCCAGGACTTAATGGACTGATGCCAGCGGAAACCGCCTCATGATGAACGTGGAGTGGTGGGTTCATGCAGGTGAGCGCTCTTGCCCAGTGGCACTGGTGAAGATTCAGGGAATGGACATTGAGACGGGTCTTTCCTATTCTTCCATTCTCTCTGAACACTGCTGCTCTGATTGTGAACATTATCTTTGCTTTACAGGAGTAAGCAAGGGGGAAAAAAACTAAAACTCTACAGTTTAAAATTATACGTCTGTTGAACAGTACGCCTTCGCGCATTCGTGCATCAACGCTCGCCTACAGAAAAAGTAGGCTGCAAGGACTACCTGGAGCATTTATGTCACTGTTTGATGCAATTATGTAATTTCTGTCACACAGCATTTTTCTCAGCCTCCCAAATCTGATTTTTTTTTTTTGTGAGAGAAAGTGTATGAAAACTCTTACACATTTAATTTTAGTACAAATAAATTATGTCCTGTTCTGACAAGAAAACCTGGACCCCCTTCCAGTTTAATTTTTTAGGTTTCATGTTTTCTACTCTCTTCATATCTTTCACCTGTCATCTTGTTTCAGACCTCTTGCCACCTGTGAGCATTCTCTCCATTGGCTGTACGCTCTGATGGGTTTTCATTTCCCCCCATCCTAACTGAAAATAGTTGTACTGGAACTCCTGTTCCTATTGCTGATCGTAGCCTTCTGTCAATAAGCAACACACTGGAAGATGAGCAGACCTGTGGATGAAGAACAAGCACAGTGCTGCTGCATAAGAGGGAAGAGCTTGGCTAAAGACAAAAATTGAAACATCCTCTTAGTTTGCATTATCTGCTTCTCGTATTTGCATAAAGGTTACATTAGAGAAGATGAGAGGTTGAGCTGTGCAGGAACGTAAAACAGATGAAACCTGTTTATACTCACTGGACAAATGAGAAGAAGACATGAAAAAAACTCCCCAGCCCTCCCATAGGAGCAAATTTCAAGAATTTCAAATGCAGTACTAAGAAACTAATTATTCTTCATGGCTGACTGCTTCTGGTTGCAGTCCTCTCTTTTAATGGTATATACGGTGGTCCATTTTAATAGGAGGAATTCATGAATTTTATGAAATCAATACATATTCGAGAAAATTATTGACAAATGTTCAATAACGACATTCACCCAAAGCAGCTCTCATTTTCCCCATTATGTTTTGCAACTGATGTTAACACTTGTCTGTTTTCACACTAGCGAAATATGTGTATTAAATATAAATATGAAATAATATATGAATAAAACAATAAAATACAAATATGAAATATTCTATGTGGTTCATGTGTCACTCGTTGCACAAATTGAGAACTGTTTTATTGAATATTTCATTATCTTGGAGGACATTTATAACTTCTATTCATCATTACGATGATTAATGTCTACTCAGGCATATTTCTGGAATAACTAATATATTTCATCAAGCTAAGTCCCCTTTTTTCATTTTGATTCTGTCCTGACGTCTACATTGATTGCTTGTGTTTGCTATCTTTTGCAGTGTTCAGCAGACACTGAATGTTGGGTGAAAGCTCTCTGTAGGCCTGAGCCGTCCAATCACATGCCTGCAAACAGGGACGACAATGACCTCACTTTGACCAAACCAGCCGATGCTGCGTTTTTCATTGAACCTGAGGATTAGAAGCCAGTTGTCCCTCATCTCCTCAGAGGCCCAGCCTGCTGTCCCGGTGGACAACTGCTCACATACTAACATTCAATGCTGCAATGTCAAACTGCATTTCAACTTGACTCATCTTGTGAGGATAAAGATTAAAAAATAATGTCTGAACAGCTTCACATCTGAGAATAAAAGTCTTATACTCTGTCACACTGCAGTCCAGACCATCATTATCGTGCACCAACAAGACTGTCAACAAACTACAACCAAAACGATCTTAAAAATATAATTCTAAATTTAAGGTTTGCTGTGTAGGATTTATGGGAAAATTCGGAACCTAATATTTACAAATTCAATCTGACCTTCATAATACTGTTTTCAGTGGTGTGTAATGACCTGGAAACACATTACAACAAAACTGGTAACGCTAAAAAACATGTAGTACCATGTTCCATGATCACATTTCTGCATTAGCCCAAGGTTGACCAATCAAACACTGGCTAGGGAGAAGGGTGTTCATGTGGTTGTGATAAGAAGTCACACCCCTACTCACCAATGCAAGATGAGGAGTGATGAAATCTGCATTATGATGGTCAAAGACATATATTTTGATATTAGAGTTTGTGGCAATCTAAAGGGGTTCATATACAAATGAAAATATTTGAAACAAGTAGAGGAAACTTCAGGGGATTAGCACAGACACTTGGAATCCTTTCATATTCTTATGAGTTCAGTTTCTGGGAAGCCTCCGTTTGCAGCAACAACAAGAAATGATTGTGGTTCTGAGAATAGAGGGACCTTGAGGACTCCCATGTCAGCTTTTTTAACCTGCTAGTCTTAAAGCATGGAACAAAAACACAGATAATCGCTTTATACCACTTTACCAGCCAGCTTTCATCGCTCTGTTCCATCACCTCCCATCAAGGGTGTGAATGGAAACAGGAACAAGTCATTGTTGGTACCCTGCAGAACTCCCCACAGGGTTCCTTTGGATTGGACCTGTATATTTTTATAGAACTGTGTATTCTTATTTATGACTGATATTTTATAGGTATGTTTAGGTTTATGTTTGTTTTCCTTAAGAATTTGCTCCCCATTCTTATTAATGGGATGACAACACGATGCCTGAATTATCCACAAGGTTCCAGTTCATGAATGGATTCATGTGTCTGTCATGCTGCTCACAGACGAGCCTCGGCACGCCCCAACTAATCGTTTCCCCACAGTGTAAATGGACCAAGGCACAGGAGCAGGTCACTGGCTGCTGCCTTTGTGTGAATAATATAGAAGATGATTTATGATTTTGAGAAGGCCTCACTTCAACTGTTTCTGTATAGTCAGATGCTGAGTTTTCAGTTATATTTTTTTACAACAGCTGAAATGTTTCAGCTCTTATCTATAAATTCCCCCTTATAGTTATATAAAGTTATAGCCTCATAGTACCAATATATTTTTTGCATCTTTTTTAATTCAACTTGCTTTCGTTCTTGTCTTTTTTACTGATTTAGCTGCAGAGTCAGGGCCCAGTGAGAGAGTCTTGGCACACCTGTTTCACCTGCAGTATAAAGACCCAGTTTATTCCTTCGTCTCTCAGCCAGATAGTCCCAGTCCTCATGCGGATATGCCAGACCGTATCTCTAGACTTTTTCTTGTGTTGTTGCCCATGCAAAGATTTTTGTGTCTATCTGCTGTCTCCTGTTCCCTCCAGTTGTGCCTGCTTCCTCTGCTGCTGCCTTGTCTCCGCTCACGGGATCCTGCTGCTCATGCACTGCCCATTTAATTAGCTCTGGTGTCTTTTTTAAGACAAAAACCTTTGCTTTGCTAGTAATAAAATGTTAGTAGCTCTTATGTTCCTATAAATAAATGGAGCTTCCAGTTCTTTTAGAGAGAACTAGAAGTGAGTTCCTCATCATGCAGGAAAAACACGAGGCTGTGATGCAAATCAGAATAATATCCAGAGGATCACAGCTGGAAGCTTCACAGAGGGAGGAAGTGGGTGAAGGAGGCATGAAATGCTGCAGACACCACTTCCTATGACTCCCTGCCCACCCCTCCCTTCTGACATAAACCTTTCTCTCACCCTTCAGAGCTTTAATCACTTGTTATGCAACATGGGTTTATGCAATGGGCTACATGCTAGTTAAGTATTTATCAATCCCCCTTGTGTAAACTGAAGATGGCTATTTCCCCTCCCATTTACTGAATTCACGACCGATCCTTGTAATTCATTCTACATGTGTGCATTAATGTGCAAAGATTCACATTCATTTCTGATGCACTATCACGACCTCACTCTCGGTGTTGCATGTCACCCCACAAATGTCATCTGTCAGGACAAACACTGGATGTGAGTAATTATATTCAGGCTGTGATCTGTCAGAAAAAAACAGAGGGGAAGATTCTTTGTTTTTAATAAGGAAAAGATCATCATAATTTTAGGCCCTTTGAGCCTAAATTAGAACAGCTAAGCATTCATATATAATGCAAACTTAAAAAGACATGAAACATTTAATTTTCCTTCATTTTCGGCCGCAATGTTAAAGATGAAGATGACCATGGACCACGGATAAGGGCTGATCATGACAACATGGCAAGAGGATTTAGCCTGATTTGTTACAGGACTCACACTCACCCTTAAAATGAACATTCTTAAATGTTTTTTAATGGCAGCCCATTCTTCCTCTGAGCGTCTTTTAGTTTTTATCGAAATAAGTATATAAGAACAGAACATAGATCAAAAAAATTGGGTCATCTATCGTCACATTGCCAAAAAAATATTGATTTTCTTCAGAAGAGCTGTTGAGACAATGTTTGTAAATTAAACATACAGTATAAATTAATGACCATTGAAATGAATTTTAAGGAAAGATTGAGAATCCTGCACAGTTCATTAAACTGGTTCTGTGATTGCATATTGCACCCCAAAATGCATGAAAATTTAATATCCGGTGATGAAAGAGTACAGTCCCAATATCAGTTCTAGGAAATAAAACTTAAGAGCTTGTGAACTGTAAATTAAAAAGGAAAATAAAAACTTGGTATGTTAAACTATTCATAAAACGTCTTAGTCTTATTCTCTGGCTTGAATTTGCAGACCTTGAAATGTTGCCAAATCGACTTCTCGTAAAAAACCCATAGCAGGGCACACAACGAAAAGATTCTTGTCCTTTTTAGTTTAATCTTTTGGCTGCTTCGCTGGGATGAGTTGGCCTTTCTTGCTTTCAAAAACAAAACTGATAATTCCCTCTGTTTCGGATGTATTCTAACTGCAGGTGTCTTGCTTTTGAGTTCTTTGGGTAACTGAATACTTTTTCGTTATGAACTTTATCATGGTGCTTACGTACCAAGTGTCTTGACATTTTCTAAACTACTGATCCACAATAAAAACAATGATGTTCCTTGTTATATTTTCTTGATCCATCCTACTTCTTCTTAACTGCATCAACATAGACGGAACGCTCTTCATCCAGAGAAATTGAAACAATTGTCTGGATATTAGTGTAAACAGGCCCGTTAACACATACACATGGGGCACTCGGTCTTCAGTGATCAATTAATTTTATAAAAATTACACTCCTGACATTATACAGGATATTTTCTGTGTCTGTGTTAGTCATCCAACTAGGATACTGCGGCATGGCGCTGCCCTCCGTTGCCTCCTGCTGTTTTCATTTAAACATTAAAGGCCTGCTATCATCTAAAAATAATCCATATTTCTCTGGGCTGAGAAGAAAAGGAGAGGAAAAATCTTCCCGTTGTCACGGATCCAGGAAAGTGTTGAAGAAAGCAGGTAGCGGCCATTAATATTTAAATTTGGCATCCCAGTCAGCCGTCTCTCCTTACAGCTCCTCTCAGAAGATGTCGAGTCATATTGCTGCAGTTGATGATGGTATTGTCATCACTTCCATCCTGCTGAGACAAAGAGAATAAAAAAGTCTGAAACAGATGAATATGACATTAGATCTTATTTAGGTCTGCTTGTGATCCGTAGGCAGCGCATTATTTGGTTATTTCACAGTATATTTCACACAGGTTAAAAAAGACCAATTCAAATGAAGTAATGCTTGTATCAGCATATAATGCATCTCTACTGTGATGAAAACACATTGATACGAAGCAGACTAGCTGTGTGTTAATTTCATGTTTAATAACCCTATACTGGCTTTAGGATTTATTTTAAAATTTCACCACCTACTTATTTTTAAATCTACGTATTGGCTGCCCCTAGATTATACTGTATTTGACGTTTGTCTCCTCGGACATAACTGTATATTATATCTTTGTCTTTATACAGCATCAACCATAAGTTTTCAGGTCATAATCATTAGCATTCAGCTTAAAGCTCCACAGATTTACTGTGAAGGACTACCCTGGTATGAATCCTCTAATTCCAAAATGTGTTTCTTTAAAATTTTATTCTCAATTATACATTGAACGGTTAGTTATATTTTCATAATTTACAGAAATGTTTTTTTTGCTTTGTGCTTCACAGAGAGGATATAAGATTGTTTAATGATGGATTACCCTGACGAGAAATATCACTGCTGCATATAAAACTGAGAAACAACACACTCACCAGACACACGAGCTACACTTTATTTAGAACATTCTAGCAATTGATCAGTAATGCAGTGAGTCCTCAGTTATGGTAACTACTTCTGAGTGTGCAATAACATCACTCCCACGGTGATCACTCTTGTTATGTCTGTTGTTGAGTGGAAAATTGCCGAGGTGGAATATTCACCCCCACACTCTGAAGCTGAATGCCTGTCTTGGCGCTCAAGAGTAACAGCTAAGGCGCCATTAGCATTTGATTGTCTCATTAAACAGCCCATTAGAAGGCCTCTCTGTGCAGACAGGAGACTCCGTGGCAATTTGCACTTCTGCCAGGTGCCCTTGAGAAGTGTGTGGCATTTCGTCTCTTAACTGAGGCTCCACAGTTAGTTTTGGGAACATTATTTAGGCTTCAGTGACACATAACTGTACTTTACTGTTCTTAGAAATTATCCATCCTATTACAGCGTGTATTCTATTTTAGCTTCAAAAAAGTCTTTGAAATCTTTGCCGCTGTATCTATGTACTCTTGTGTAGTTTCTGTTTTGGGGACAACAAAATGAACCATTTTTCCATCACATGGAGGTAAGTAAATAATGACTGGATACTCCTGTTTCAATGAACTCTTCTCTTAAGGTGACATTGGGGCAGCAGTAGCTCAGTCCACTAAGTCGCCAGTTCAAGCGCTTCCCGGTCTGACTCAGATCTGGCGTCGGTGTCTTTGGCGAGGAATGTGAATGAATGAATGAGTGAATGAATGAATAAATATATAAATAAATATATAAACTAAATGACTCATAAAGAAAGAAGCGGACGAATAAAGATCCAACTGTCATGCATGTTTATCAATGCGTCTTCGACGTAGAGCTGTTATACGTCAGAAAAAATAGCTGCATTTTTAGTGAGTTAAAATGTCTTGTACTTGTTACCGTTAGTGTATACTGAATATTTATCACAAATACATGTCAAGGAAATTCTTATCTTATTATTTATGGTAATTTAAAATTTTATGAACCCTCCCCATACTGATATTAAACCACCTTCTAACTGTATTACCTTTTCCCACACTCTGATAGACTGTTTAAAGCACTTTTGTGTCTCACGGAAGTCCGAGACTCACAGAATGTAGTGCACTTCCGGATGCCGTCAGCCAATAGAATGCACGTGCGGTATCACATGACTGCCTTCAAAAAATCAGTGATGAGTACAAAAGTTGAAATTTGACTTTGACCAAGGTCAAGGTCATCATCTCATTTTCATCCCCTTTGATGCCTGATTAATGTGATTTTTCTTTCATTTTTCTATTTGCAACGGTTGTGAAGATATTTGGCGGACCATCGGATGGATGTAATAAAGCTCTGCTACTTTCCTGCTGTAAACACATAGCTGATCCTAAAGAAATGCACAAAATGTTCATTCATCTAATACCCTGGCTTCATCTGCTGTCGTGGGTGGTGGGGTGCTGAAACCTATCCCAGCTGAGTGGGGGCGTGAGGCAGAGGACACTTCGGGCACGACGCCAGTGTACCGCGGAATGCAAAAAAACGCAATTCATGTAATTCTAATTTTACACAAAACCAAATGTCTCAACAAAGAGAAAGAATCCCTCTCAGTATATAGAGAGAACAGGAAGTCTTCAATGTCTGTTTGGCAATTTTAGACTACATTTCATCCTGATTTAGTGGTGTAAATCCCACAAGTGTCGCCTGTAGTCAAAGGTGAAATACAAGCTCAGGTAAAAGACACACTTAATTTTACTGTTGTTATCAAAAGTAAAGAATAACCAATTCCTGTCAAAGCGAGCTTTGCCAGTAGATGCAACCTGATGACAGGGTAAAACTCGCCTTTTCCCAATGGAGGGATTCAGACTGAGCAATACAGATCAATAAAACCATGCCTTTGACATTCTAAAGGTGGTATCCCTTTTAGATACCACCTGAGTTGGGTTTTGATGATAACTGTATGATAATGATATTTGTAGACAAGATTCTATTTTCTGTATACATTCTGTAGGACAATTTGAAGCAAAATAATCATTGCGTTATCATGAATATTGCTACCTAATTATCAAATGAATTATTTGAATGAGTGAGGTGATGTTAGTCCACCTTAAGAGCCAGTTTGAACACTACATCATGTTTTTCATGCACACCTATTAAGATAAAACATACATTACATACGAATCATTATAAAAGATGAATGATCATTTAAATAATTCATAAGCTATTTGAAAATTGCCATATTTGACCTTAACTGGACTAGTGAGGTGAACTATGTAAATGTAAATATATATTATATAATGCAGGCCTAGAAAATCCTCCCTGAACACCAGAGATATCCACTGTCGACTGTTTGCTGCTGGCCTGCATGACTCAGGGAAATATTCTCTTTGTTGTTTCTGTCAAAGATGGCAAATGTTGGAAGGTTTCCTCCTGCAGGAAAGCATTGAATGACAGATGTGACCTTCAGTCGTGAGCCAGATATCGCTCAGAAGACTTGATGCTGAGTCGTGTGTGTGTGTGTGTGTGTGTGTGTGTGTGTGTGTGTGTGTGTGTGTGTGTGTGTGTGTGTGGTGTTAGTAACACTCAGGCTGGTGTTGCCTGTAGGATAAACGTCTACCTCACAGTCTGGCTTGCAATTTTTGAAAGTCATTTTCTAACATGCTTTTAGAGGCCTCAGATATCTGAAATGTAGGTTTTCTGACGTCATTAAAATAAATCAGTAGTTGAGAAATCTGCCGAAATTTTTTCCAACAGATTTTGATTCATCCGCTAATAATATTCATGTTTAGAGTACTTTTATTGTCATTTTTTTTCAGCTCTCAGATTATAAAATGTGAAATGTAAATGTAATTACAGGTGGCACACAATGACAGCTGTGACATTTCGGACATATAATTATCAATAAACACATAAAATTACTTCAGTAATAGAGATTATGATAACTGTGGAGAAAACTTACAGCTTCATACTAGAACAAACTGTACAAATAGAAAGTAGCGTTATTAATCCCTCAGAGGGTAAATTCATTTTCACTCTGCATTTCACACACATACAGGCTAGAGGGCACACACACACATGCACGCACGTACGCACACACACACACACACACACACACACACACACACACACACACACACACACACACACACACACACACACACACAAAAGCAAGTTTGGTTATTGAGTATTTGTGTAGAGAAAAACAGTCAGCATGAATGCATGCCTACAAGAATACAGAGAAGCCGGCCCCTTTTAGTGTGATGAATGTTTGTGGGTAGCAGGTACACAATGTTGTATGTTGTGATGGTAACTCACGGTTCATATTGTCTAGCAGACGTGCTAATATTCAATCAGTTTGGGATCTTTGAACTTCTGGACACTTGGCTATATCAAAGCCAGACAAGTTGTATGGAGTCATTTTCCAGGCGTTTATTTTATGTTTCTAAACATCCAGCGACTTACCCTGACCTACTTTGACCATAGATCAAAGATAGTGCATAAGTTGATCAAAGCACTAGCTTTGATCTACGGTCTCACACTGGCCTTCTCCCTTGTCTTTCTATCTTATCTGGTTCCTGAGTGTACAAAAGTTGAAATTTGACCTTGACCTAGTTTCTTCAAGGTCAAGGTCATCTCATTTTCATCCCCTTTGCCGCCCGAGTAATCTGCTTTTTGTTTTATCTTTCTATCTGCAACGGTTGCGAAGATATTTGGTGGACATACGAACAGACCGATGGACGAACAAACGAACGGACGAACACTGACAATTACAATACATCACCGCTTTGAAGCGGGATGTAATTAGTCCACATCTTCCTCTGTTGTTTAGGACAAGAGTCCAACAACGTTTTGCTGGGAAGCTCTGTTTAATACATTTTGGACAATAAAACATCACGTCATGTTCATTTGGTGTGGGATTGATGGGAGGAAATGGACTGCAGGGGGTGTGACAGGGTCAGTCATGGTGAGTCTTGGGGTTTCTTTTATTAAAAAATATTTTAATTAGAAATATGGAGGAAAAGAAGATCATATGGATAAGAAAGAAAACGGTGATGCTGAACTGAGGAGCTCCCATCTCCTGCTGCCCCGCCTATGAACAGCGTTGCCACGGCGACTGCCGGTGTACGTGATGACGTCAGATGTATATGAGCGCGGGCGGCGGGATCTCTCTCCCCTTTTACCGCCATCTGAGCGAGTCTCGTTCTTCCCCGGGACCTCTTCACTGCGCACAGCCCGACCACAGCCGCCCAGCGTCCGGCCAGACAGCGAAGGTAAGGCGCGGCGGACTCCAACAGCTTCAACGCCTTCGCGACAACGTTGTGCATCGTGTCAGAAGTTGAATTTCAGTGATGTGGTGTAAATCTAGAGCGGCACAGGAAGACATTGTTTGCTAACGTTTAATGCTAGTCAGACAGCGGCCATTGAGATTGGCTCCACCATGATGTGCACTGCCCGACACGCGATTAAGATATTATAAAACAACTATTATCAGGGAAACCCGGCTCCAAATAATAATAATAATGACAACCTTTCGAATGACTAGAACGTCAAATGATCTAAAAAAAAATCCTACAATTGTTTGCGTTTTTTGGCTTTTTTTTTTTTTTTTTACACGTACCTTGTGTCATCTTTTGGAGTTGACCTTATTTTTGGGGGAAGACTGGTAACGGTACTCCGGGCTGTGGGGAGCCGCGCCGCTCGATTGAACCCGGCAGCCGCTAGGAGTTATCGTTACTCGGTTAGGACACCGCAGCTGTCCGCTGTCATCACTTTCTAGCTGGCCCATATTTTCATGCTAACAGCGTCGTGTTTGTCGAAGCTATTCCTACTTGCGCATCTAGCTAGCAGCAGTCATGCTAACAACTAGCCGGATGCATGTAGGCAGAGCAGGCCGGCTAAAGTTAGCCTGTGTACCAGCCAGGTTGTTCGTGGACGAGCCCCGTGAATCCATCGGACAGCGGGCGGCGGGGTTCAACAGGTTGCCTTGCTCTGCTGCTCTGCTGCTCTCCCCTCCTGCTCCCACCCCGGGGCTCTTTGTCAGTCCCTGGTGGCTCGACATGAGCCGCAACACGTGGTCTCTGGTTCCAGAAGCCTCAGGGTTCATCCCTGTTCCGTTAGGATTTGGACATCATCAGACTGAACAGACATCAGAAACGCCAATTATATTGTGTCTAAATATTTATTGCTTTTTGTGGCAGCAACGATGACAGGGCCAAAGTTTATGTTAAATGGTTGGATTCAAAACTATTACTTGTTAAAGCTCCCTTGGTGCCAAATGTATGAAATAGTTAGGAACTAAATTATTGAGCACTGATTGTTTAGTTGGTTTGTTGACAAAAAAAATAGTACTTTTCATCTGTTTTCAATGACAAAACCAAACAAGAGCCGTCAAATTGGTGAAAAGAAATGATTTGATTCTTTATACATTCAATATGACAGATTATTTTTAGTTGTACTAAACTAAAAACTTCAGTGTTCATGAGAACGCACATTTACAAATCAGATTATTGAAACACAACACCAGTGTTTTTTCCTGTTGAATTTTCAATTTAAATGAGGGCTCCATGTGGATCCATGCTCAGACTTCAAGACACACTGCCTCTGACTGAAAAACACAAGCTTCAGCACTGTGTATTCAGTTGTATTCATAAGACATAAAAGCTGTGAGATGTCGTTTTGTTCATGACTCAAATGTGGAACTTTTGGAAGAAGGGACGATGATGGTGATGCTGAAAAAGAGAACCCTATATACAGTGAAGCGTGGTGGGGACTTTCTGATGTTCTGGAGCTGCTTTGCTGCCTCAATCAGATTTTATTCCATCATGTATTGGGAAATCTTAGAAGAAAACATCTCCCCATCTGTGAGAGAGCTGAAGCTTGAGCATGAAGAAGATAGAAGCTCTCATTGAGTAATTTTGGCGTGTCTCATTGACTGACTTGAAGCTGAATCTCTGGCTGGATTTAAAGACCCAGGGATGGTTCAAAAACTGCAGGAGTTAGAATCTTTGTATATTCCTACATCATGTTTACATGGGGTCATTGTGGTAGAGGGTCTCTCTGAAGTATTTGAGATGCTTGTTGTTTAGGGTAAGAGGTCAGTCATTTTGAGACTGCAGGAGCCACTGAAAGTAAGATTTTGTGTAGTTTTTATGGAAACGCCTATTAGATGTTATATTTGATCAGATGTTATATGGAGCTATTAAAAATGTTTTTATGATGATTCATTACTGGAATTCACTATACATGGATGTTTTACTTGTTTGTTTTATTCTCGTAATAACAAATAATGCAGGTAATTCAAGAACATAAATGCAGTTAGATCTGAAAGCATCACCTGCATTGATTTAAAGTACTGGACTTTTTCAGAGTAGATATATAATACAGTCTGCTGTTGTTATTGACCTGAAGTGGGAATCCACTGTCAACACATTTTGCATCAGCAGTGTATTTTTAACATGTCTGCTGCTAGAGCTGTGTACAGTTTTTTCTCATCAATTATTTGCCATAATAGAGAATGTAGGATGAATAGCGTGGTGGGTGTTAACTTCCCTTACATATTACAGTGCAATATGGGGAGTATGTGTTTTCTATTTTTAAGTGCTTGTGTATCCACATATTTTTAACCAGTGACAAGATGTGGAAGTTGATATCCATATTAAAAATGACAGATAGTGACTCATTTGAGGAAGGGGACAAATCAGAATCACCGCCCAGACTGCTGTGTTCATCAGATATCCCCTGTTGGAGGAAAGAGCAATCTGATCTGTCACGTGACTTAGTTTGTGCTTAGCATGCTGTCACATCATCACTTTAGTTGAATAATCTCGCTGTATTAGCTGACTGTCGGCCTGTTGGATAAAAAGATGTGTTGATATGAGGATTTTTGCTGACAGTGAGTATTCTCACTGAAGGGACAGTCACACAAACACAATCTGAACACATTGTGATTCGGGCGGCAGTAGCTCCACTAAGTCTTGGACTGGGGAACCAAAGTCGCCGGTTCGAGACCCGGGTGGGCAAAACCCTTTGTGTATGAGCTGGCACCCCCCCACCACCACCACCACAAGCTGTTTAACTGGGATGCACCTCGAAGTCGCTGCCTGTTACCCTGCCTCCCCCTATGTCAATTTGCCTGCTTACAAACCCCTGGTGTGTGTGTGTGTTATTTATTTTAGGGGCCTGTACACACAAATGTACGCATGTTTAACTTACATGGTATGGAGTGTAAAGATAATTTCCCCGAGGGGGTTATTAAAGTGAGTTTCTTGCTTTCTGATTGGTCAAACACCAGTGATGACTAGCTTCAGAGCTTCATGGATCTGTGTCCTAATGTCACTGGTGTAACACAGAACATCACGCTGTCATGCAGTAGAATCCTCAGTGTTAAACCTGGAAGCATCACTGAGCCAGTTTGCTACGGCGGATGGACGATGAAAAATAAAGATTGGATTTGGATCAGCTTTGTTTTTTGCAGACATCGTTCTATTAAATTATTGCAGGGTCAACACTGATATGTTCCACAGGATTGCTTTGGGACATCTCTGAAAATAAACTGCTAGAAAAACAAACTGGAAACATTGAAATGCTTGTATTTTCATTAGCTGATTTTTGAACTGCAATTAAAAACATATTTTAACATATTTTTATTTATCATCTCTCTTCAGCATCACCTGAGATTCGGAAGATGGCAGACATTGACAAGTAAGTACATTTTTAGCCGATGCTAGTGTGCATCCAACAGTTAACCTGCCACTGCCTGTGTCCCCTGTTGGTTGGGTGTCTCTGCAGGATAAAGGATAAGATACACAACACTAGTCAAATACACAGGACAATGCAACAGGATGTCCCCACTGAGCCGTAATGGAGACAGTTGTTAACTGAGGCTGGGGCGATTGGGGGAGGCCACACCCGTGTCGGGTTGCATCTTCACAGCTTGATGCACAAGATGCCTCAAATCATTTGAATGACAGACTGAAAAGTTTTCCAATGAGAAAAAGTTTTCCAGTGACTTTGACACAACACAAATATGCGGTATACTTCACGTGTTTTCTCCTCCACTGCTGGTCGTTGATTTCCACCTGCTATAGACTGAAGGGAGACAGGGATAGGTGTCTGCATGGGGGTGTTTTTAAAAAGTTTTTTTTATTTATTCTTGAAACATCATGGGTAAAAAAAGTGCAAACAACTTTTGCTGCTATTTTCCCCCCTAACTTTTGCTTAAAATTTCAAATTGGGGAAACTTCTCTGTTTCCCGAGTAGCAAAGACCAGGCTGAGATGGACCCGGCAGACATGGAGGACGTGGAAGAAGTGGAAGAGGAGGAGACAGCAGAAGATGAACAGAGCAAAGGTAGGCCTCTCTGTGCCTTAAAGGGTTCAGACATGGTTCAGAATAGTGTGTGTAGGGGTGTTAGAGAGTGTATAATGGGTGAAATGTGCTCATCAGTTTGTTTAGATGTCATTCCAGCAGCAGTGTAATGTCTGAACTCTGTCCCTCTACGTGGCATTTAGAACAAGATTTTTGTGTGACTTGATTTTTGAATTGTAGTTAACAGCTTGGAGGCTCTAATCCGTTTATTTTGGGATCTTATGTTCTGTTTATATATCGGTTTGATGCTCAATAACGAGTGCAATTTTTTTCCCATGTTTCAGTCGACTCTCGTCTTACAGCGATTGATGGCTTTTTGGCCTTTTTTCTATTCATAGTACTCCAGAATAGTCTTTTTAAAAAGCTAGACTTAAAAGAAGGCTCATCCTGATTTGTCATAGCAACCACTCTAAAGAACATCTGACGTGAGGTCTGCAAGCTGAGAGGAGATTATAAACTCATGAGTAATACTGTTACATCTGCCAATGCTAACATGCAGCACAAATTCTCATTAAGACATACAGTATATCCCAGATCAAATCTATGAGATACCATTAGCAACCTATTAGCAACTGACACCCAGTTCTGCATGCAAGATTTGTAGAAGTGAAACGGAAGATGTGAAACGAAGCCAGCTACTACCATAACATGGATTGTGCAAATGCTCCAGTCTTTAAGTTCAGTCATTGTTGCAGATGGTGATGCTGTTCTGTATTAAGGATGAAATGTGTGATCTTATGCATACATGCATGGATTGGACTGGCATTATACCGTAACTGAGCAAGAGCTGGTACACAGATGGACTAGGTTATGGTAAAGTGATGCAAATGAATTGTCACTTTTAAATGAAGCATCACAGCAGACCTTCAGTAAAGCTGTTGATGGAGTTTTATTAGTCACTTTCAGAATATGCTACGATCCCAAACTCCACGGGTTCTACAGGGTGTCTTCTGAATTATTTGAAAATGTGTGTATTTTGAGCTGGCAGCAAAATGCTGCAAATGTGAGGAGAGGGAAAAGTGACTTCAGAGCACTGAAGTCTTCCCAGCTGATAGCAGCGATCTGACTGAACTCTGATAGGTGTGAGCAGTGTGTCCCGCTGTACCATCTGTCACCTGTCTGGAGCGCTTGTACGAGCTGCCGCCTCTTGTTTCCATGCATCACAGATTACTTGCACATTGGACCCAAACATGATTTATTGTTTTTTTTTTTGTTAATAGCAAGTCAGAGCTGGCAAAATTTCAGGAAACACATTGGAAAGTAATTGATAGATAATTGAATGCTCTTATTCCGTTCTCCTCTGTTCACATAAATTGTGGTAAGACTAGAACAAATTGCGTTCTTGTGCGGCTGGTGATTATCTAAAGCATGCATTTCCTTTTGTAAGAAAAGAGATTTAAGAAAACTCCCAGAGATGTTAGTTCACATTAAAATATAAATGGGCTTTTTACCCTTTTTGAGGATTTGTGTCAGTGTATCAAGTCTAATGGGACCTAGTGGGATGTTATTCAAGAATCAAACATTAACGCGTGTTCTTGTCCTCAGCTCGTCAGCTGACTGTACAGATGATGCAGAATCCACACATCCTTGCTGCCCTGCAGGAGAGGCTGGACGGTCTGACAGGTTCACCATCGGGGTACATGGAGAGGTGAGACGTGATCCGTATTTAAAGTTCTGTCGGTACAATCCTGTGTCACGTCGGTTCGACTGTGAAATGTATTGCAAAACATCAATAAGTGGCTGTTTTTGCTTCTCCATTTGTATACAGTACTTACCTCCTGATTAGTTTCCTAGGTAGTGACTGTCTTGTCGAGTAGCAGTACGGCTACACAAATCAAGTGAAAGGTGAAAACACTTGATCTAGGATGAGGCTGCACCTAAACAGCAAAAATTAAGCATTGGTTCATGGGCGAGTCCATTCAGAACTTTATTCTGATGGCTCACGAACAGAAAGAACAAAACCAGCAGATGGGTTTTATTTTGCTCTGTAATATTCCCTCAGATGTAGACTTCCTGAGTGGATACTTGGTGGATGGGCACTTGTGTTTTACCGTAAACCCTCATGTATTTGCGCTTCAACATGACGGCATCTGGAAGTGCGCTGCATTCTGTGAGTCTCGGAACACAGCGCCCTTTAGTGTATTAAAGAAACACTTAAAAGTGTTTTAAAAAGTCTATCAGAGTGTGGGAAAAGGTAATGCAGATAGAAAGTGGTTTAATATCAGTATGGGGAGGGTTCATAAACATTTAGATTATGTAAATAATAAAGTAGTTTGTCGCTGTATCACTGAATTCCATGTTTTGCGAGTGGTCCTGGAACGCATCAACCGTAAGTTATGAGGGATTACTGTATTCCCTGTCGGTAGTGCTGACAGTAGCTTGTTCCTATCAGATGGTGATGTAATGGCAGCGATCAGACTGAATGATGGCTAGACCAGAGCTCTCCTGACGCAGGTTGAACCTTTGAGCTTGTGCAGAAAGTAGATCCTACTGGGCCTGTTCTGGACTACCAGGGCTCGACTCGGCGTTTAGGTCGCTGCTCTGACAACAGCTGGCAGTGAATGAGTTCATTAAAAAAAAAAAAAAGTTATACAGTGATATTTCCCGTACGTGCAGGTGTCGTTTGTGCAGAGGTGTATTCCAATTTGAATTGAACCTTTTTTACGATTTGGTATTGAAAGAATACATTAGGTCCTGATTTTTATTGATCTGTAGTGATTTTTAAATCTCAGACTGACTCGGATGTTCCTGGAATGGTTGTTTGATCAGTGAGGTTTGGTTCACTTCCTCATCCAAAAGAAAAAATGCCTGCCTGCTTTGGTTTTTTAACCTGACAGAACTGATCACACACCTTTCTGGAAACAAACCCAGGATGGTGGTTTATCTTCCACTGCACAGTTTAAAGAACACTTCTCTAAATAATTGTACATACACTGTTTGTTAGTCGCATGTAATTGACTCTTTGTCGTCGTGCGCAGACTTAATATAGGGATTGTATAAGTGACAAAAGTCCAGTCTTCATTCTGGTCACTGATTACAAGGCTGTGCTCTAACCCCAGGTTGTTAAAGGTCAGTGGGTATCCTTGTCCTTGAGTGTTTTTGGGCCATAGGTTACTTATTAGTGAAAATACATTTATGTGTTTTTATCTTATGGTGTGTAAGCACTGTATTGTCTCCACCTGGAGCCTGACTATGAGTTGAAGCATAAAATAAATCTGTCAACGTGTTTTATTCACTTTTCCTGTTAAATGGAGCAAATCTCAATAAAGCCAGTCCCTGGCATACATTCAGTGTGTGGATGGCTGTTGACTGGACGGCTACTTACTCAGCAGATGAACTCTGAGTCAGTCGTCTCCGGTACCATTTACCAGCCAAGTCGTGTTAATACACTCTTTTTGTTCGGTTTTTAAATTTAAGTTGCCAGTACTCAACTGTCTTCATTTCTATGTCATCCCACAGTTTACCAAAGGTCGTCAAGCGGCGCGTGAACGCCCTCAGGAATCTGCAAGTCAGATGTGCCCATATTGAGGCTAAGTTCTACGAAGAAGTTCACGAACTGGAGAGAAAGTATGCAGCGATGTACCAGCCCCTCTTTGATAAAGTACGTCACTCCAGATTCATGTCTTCATTACGACAGTAGTAGCAGCACAAGGTCTGCTATACTTATTAGCTTATTCAACATTCTTGTTATTGGTTATTCATATTTTTCTGCATAAAACACACATGATGTCTCAGCTCCACTGATCCACCTGAATCATTGATGTCTTAAGAAAAGTGGTAGCTCTTGGATCAAAATGGAACACGAGAATGCTCTAGCGTGCTAATACTAGCAGCACGCTACCATGCTAGTTACCACCAACTTTGCAGAAAATGTGACCGATGACCAAGGATGACGTATAGTCTATAACAAGGAAGCTCTTGGCCGCTGTTCTTCTGCTGACCAGTCGTAGGCGTGTGTGAGTAATGGTGGATTTAGTCGACTTCTCTTTGATTCACACCTGTCACTAGATCATACACGACCGTCAAACATGCACCAGTAGCTGAAGAAGCTCATCTGGTGACTGTTTCCTTATAATGTGACAGCAGTGATTCTGAAGAATAGACCAGTCATTCTGCGTGACGCCTTCTGTTTGGACTTATTGCAGGATTGGTGCTGAGAACACCCGAAGGTGCAACTGCAGTGTTTGTTGCATTTATGTCGTTTCGGCTGTTTAGCCAAATTATGAAGTTTAGTAGTTACAGTATTTTCCGCAATATAAGGTGCACCTAAAAGCCTTTAAGTTTCTCAAAAACCAACTGTGCGCCTTATAATCCAGTGCACCTTATAGTGCAGAAAATACTGTAATGTCTTGTTCTTTTTGCAAACGTCCAACAGCTGTATGTAGCAGCTGAGTGATTTTACCTGCAGAGACTCGCTTAGTTGACCCAAGAAGCATCTAATGAAAGTGTTGTTGTTTTTTACAGTACTGTAATGTTTTTTTATGCACTCTGTATTGGCACCTACTCAAACACAAGTACTTGTATTGTACTCTGCATCAGTGCATTCTTGTCAAACTTCCTGTTAAACCTGAAGACTGCAATGGAACTTCAATCAAATGTCACGCTGCCTTTTGCATGACTCATCAGAATTGTTGTTTTTCAGTACTCAACTGATCAAAACATGAAGATATGACTTCTCATTCTGCAAGGTTGACTTGATATCCTCTTATCTTGACGATAAGCCTGACTCACCTGTCTTGGCGACTTGACAGATGCACACTCAAAAGTTTTCTCAGATCACTAATGCATAAGCATGAAAGGTTTAATTTCCATGCAAGCAGATGGAGATAATACAAGAACTGCAGTCTGTATTTACACAGAAACATATCAGAATAATGCATATCATGAGAACACTTGTTCACACTGTAACCTATGTCTCCCGTTGTTGCAGAGAAGTGACATAGTGAAAGCAGCGTACGAGCCCCCAGATGAGGAGTGTGAATGGAAGGCAGATGAGGAGGAAGAGCTGACAGTAAGTAAACAGGTACAGGTGACGTATACACCTGCATGGCTCTGACGGAGCACTCGACTGTCTCGTTTCTTCCTCACCTTTCATGCAAGCTTCTCACCGAGTCATCCAGAACACATTAAGTGTCAGTTTCCAACAGCAACGCTGCATGCAGCTGATGAAGAAAAAACACTTTTAACTCTCATCACCGGCTCTTATTTGTGAACTCCTGTTTTTCTCTTGCTCCATTTTCTTTCCTTTTTAGTAGTGTCCAGTCCTTATTGTGGTCTCTTTGGTGAAAAGATTTGGTGTGTGTTGCTATAGCAAAAGCAAAAAGGGTAAAGCTGAACCAAATGTTTAAAGAAACGTAATTTTGAAGAATGCTTTTCTACCTCTACTAGGATGAGATGAAGGAGAAGGCCAAGTTGGAGGAAGAGAAGAAGGATGAGGAAAAAGAAGACCCTAAAGGGATCCCAGAGTTCTGGTTAACAGTTTTCAAAAATGTGGACCTGCTCAGTGAGATGTTGCAGGTATGTTAATCCGAACTGAGGCTGGGCTGCCGTGAAAATGGGTCATTTTTTTATTGCTTCCAGCAATAAAAAGTCAGGATTTGCTTCCACCTGCTGGCCAAGTTGTGTAGAGCTGAGGTGTTGATGACAAATCTGGAAAGGTTCGGAAGCTCGGTTAGAAATACACGCTGAACAACTGTCCAAATGCTATTCCTGTCCCTAGGAACACGATGAACCCATCCTTGTACATTTACAAGACATTAAAGTAAAGTTCTCTGATCCAGGACAACCCATGGTGAGTGAACACAACTCGCGTTAAATGACCCAAACATTTTAAATGTGAACTATGACTTGATTTCGTCTCGTTCGGTCTTTTCTAGAGCTTCACGTTAGAGTTCCACTTTGAGCCCAACGAGTTCTTCACAAATACAGTGTTGACCAAAACCTACAAAATGAGATCAGAACCGGACGAGAATGACCCTTTCTCCTTCGATGGGCCGGAGATCATGAGCTGCACAGGGTGAGGATCTAGCGTCTAGCTGTTCTTGATTGTCTGGGATGGATGACATGATGGAGGATCTGACTCTGAGTCACCCATGTGGATATTCCTGACCTCGCCGCTCGATCTATAAAACTAAACCCAAGATGTCATTTAAACTCGTCATTGAAAATGCTGGATGCTGATCCGGCTCTGTCCCGTCTCCTCGTGTTTCGCCACAGCTGCACGATCGACTGGACGAAGGGCAAGAATGTAACAATGAAAACAATCAAGAAGAAGCAGAAGCACAAGGGCCGTGGCACAGTAAGGACAGTCACCAAGACCGTCCCCACAGACTCCTTCTTCAACTTCTTCACCCCCCCAGAGGGTAAGGTTGAACTAATAAACCTGGACACCCAGGCAGGTCTTACAGTCGTGTAGATGAACTAACTTTAAATACGTCTGTTTGCTTACAGTTCCAGAGAACGGAGAGTTGGTAAGATCTTGTCTTCCTTTTGTTCAGTTTATCATTGGTTTATTCAGTTATCCCCATAATTACCATATATTAATATTCAGGTTCAAACTAGTGATTACTTGCTCTCAGACATTAAGTCAAGTTTTGACATTGCTTGATCAACTATTAAACACACAACTTTGAACACAAACTGGTTTTGGAAATATTGGAAAGAATAATTCATTCCAACACAAATGTTTAAATTACTGTAAATAGTAGAATAAATAGTTTGTTGCTATATCGCTGAATTTCGTTTGGTCCTGGAAGACATTAACAGCGAGTAACGAGGGATTACTGTAGATCATAGATGGTAAAAAATTTTTCTGATAAGGAGATTTCCGCCAATTTTAAATCAAATGGATCAATTCTGGGCGCAATATGGTGGCAGCAGCTAGGGCTCTTCTGTGAGGAGTTCAGATCTTCTCCCCATGTCTTTGTGGGTTCTTTCAGGGTTCTTTTAGGTCTCTATTTCATTTTTTGATCAACAACTTCACTGCAAATTCGTTTTAAATTACTGAAATGCTACATTTTTGTCAGTCATGCTAGCGATAGGTTTCCTGGTGGAGCACATACCGGTAGTTGCTTTTTAGCAAAAAGACTATTTCATAAAAATGCTTGCAGTAAAACATCAGTTTGTAGAAATGAGGCTTCAACCTAACCCACTGCTGTTTGTAGAGACGGTTTCAGGGGGGGGGTAACCTGTGGATGATGTGTCTTCCTCCAGGATGAAGACCCAGAGGCCATCCTGGCTGCGGACTTTGAGATTGGCCATTTCATCCGTGAGCGTATTGTCCCTCGGGCTGTGCTCTACTTCACTGGGGAGGCCATCGAGGATGACGATGACGACGTGAGTGCTGGCCTTTGAGCTCTACCTGGGGTTGAACCGTTAACCTCAGCCATATTGGATTGACACGGCACCATTATAGAAGGTTTATTCTAGTCTGCTTGAGGGTAACAGATGAAAACTATTCCCTGGTCCTGGCAGCTGTTCAGTTATAAGGAAGGTTCTTGTAATGGCTCGAGGAAGAACTTTCTCTACAGTTGCAGTCAATGGCTAAATTTGTGATGTGCCAAGAGTAAAATAAAATCTAGCGGCGTGTGTCCGTTATAAATCCTATCACTGGGTTAAATGTGTTGAGCGTCTCCCTGGAGTGACAGAAAAAGAACGTCGTCAGTCCAGCAGCCGTGTGGGTGTGGAGCACTGATGAGGCTAGCACTTAGCAAGTAGAATGAAACACTGAACACTATTCCACTGAGCAACAAGCTGACCTGCTGAAAGGGAGGGAGGAGAGTGTGACCTTTGAACCCCTACGTATGGCCTAACAGAATGGTTTAAACCGGGCCATGAAGGCATTTAGAATTAAGAGAATTCATGTTTGGATATTTTATTTATGTGTGTATCCACCACATTAGGCTTAATCCAGTCGTGTATTTTCTGTCTAATCCTCATGTCTGTTTTACAGTATGATGAGGAGGGAGAGGAGGCCGATGACGAGGTAAAAGCAGTTTTACAATCAGGATTATTGGTTTTGTATTGGGAATGAATCCTGATGAGGAAACCCGCCAGGCTGAAGCTGATCTGTGCTCTGTTTTCAGGAAGGAGAAGAGGAGGCCGACGAGAATGACCCTGACTATGATCCCAAGGTGAACACACACACACACACACACACACACACACACTGTCTACGGATCTGTTGTCCTGAGAAATACCTTACTCAGCTGTTTTCAACGCTGTTGGCTCTGGAGGCTCTTTCCAATTTTATCAGGAAGCTGTGGCTTCATGACTGATCCCAGAGCAGTCCATCCATATTCTAGTTGTTCTCATTGCCTGAACTGAAGAGTTCCTGAGCTGCAGGTTGAGGACTGCTGACTTTCAACATACAGAATATATACTGTCAAATGCATCTCATTGTTTACTCCTGTTTTTTGTGTGCTTTAGCTGTTGTTGTTGTTTTTTTTAATAATTCAGCTTCCAGAAAAAGCCCCTCCCAGTACACATTTTCCTCTTTTCACCTTTATCCTGAAGCTGTATTTTATTTTATATTTCCACCATTTAAAGGCACAGTTCTGGTTTATTTGGTGTGTGTAAAATAAAACCAGTTTGGTAGAAAACAATGCAATTGGCCTTCAAGTCTGGTTGTTGCATGTCCTCACTAAAACATTAACCATAAATGCGTACCACAGCATTGCACAAATATTTATTCCAAACATGGATAGATAGAAGTCAGTGTTTGATGCCTTGGGGATCAGAGTCATTGATTACTTTTCTTCAGAATCGATGACCGGGTGTCAGATGGATCAACCGTAATATTTAACCAGCAGGAGGGAGACACCAGATTCATCACCAATATTAACTTTTAATCAGAGATGTTACCAATTTGGACTTAATGAAAAAGGACTTTTTTTTCTTCCTCTGGTGTCTTGGATGATAAACACGATTAATTGAAACCAAACTTAGCGTTAAATGACTCCTGAAACAAACAGTCCTCTTCCTGTCGGATCTGTTTGCTCCTGTTGTTTTCTGCTCTCCTAATGGAGCTAAACCCTGTTAATAAACAGCAAACACAGGGATGACAAGACGAATGACAGCTTTGATAATGAAGTGCAGCATCAGTGTGTGTGTGTGTGGACATGCTGGAGGTTGAAGCTGCACCTGAGCTGATTTAGATCCCTGAGGTGCTGCTTGACCAGGTTTCTTTTTTATTCTTGGGAGCAGCATGCAAGTTTGAGCATGACTTCTACTCGCCGGCTAATGAAACGCCTTTGACATTCTGTATTCTGCTAGTTTTGCTTTTTGTTTTGTTTTTTCTCCTACTCATTAATGTTTCATCATCTCCGGTCACTTTTGGCATCTTTTGTCAGCTACTCTTTAAATTTTTCCTCACTAGGTTTAAGTGGTGACAGTAGAAAAATAACCCTATCCTGGTAGGTACAGCTTGTGACTTGTTAGCTTCCTACCGTCACACCTCCACCTCCTCAGTTTTGGTTTCCCTGCCATTCCCACCCTCCATCTCTCTGCATCCCCCCACCCCACTCACCAGCACCCCGTCTGCCGCCGTGCTGCACCCTTCCTGGTTACTAACACGCTGGTTTGCTGTTGGTTTTTCGACTTTAACCCGCACTGACCTCTGCATTTGCACCTGTAGTATTACTGTATGTTGAAGCTGGTCCAGACCTCCCTTTTTTCTTTTCCCTCCATGTGAAACTGTCTCGCCGACAAACATTGGTTGTTTTTGAGTTCTTGTCAGGATGGGGTGGGGGGGGGGGGGGGCTGTCTGCCATAAAAGCTGTGCTTTGTTTATGGATGATTATTTTTTACACCCACTCATCCATTCATCATGGTTTTTATTCTTTTCTGTTCAGCTGCCTGTTTGCTATAGATTTGCTATCAATGCGAGACGCTGGCCCTGATGCCTGTTTGTGTTTGAAATAAGTGCTTGCCCTACTTGGTGAGAAATGCTAGCTTTTAAAGACTTACCTCGCTGAGGTGTCAACGTCAGTAGTAATTTATTTATTTATCTTAATTAAAAACATGATTCCGCAACAGATTCTGATGATCTACAATAAACGTGGAACAGCAAACAGTCAGGCCTTGATACCTTTTGAAGTTCAGCTAATGCTAAATGATCTCAGACTGTTCATGTAGACATTATGCCATGGAGCAGCATGAACAGCTGCAGCATCGAGCGTCTGCCGTCAGGACGCTAAACACAAAGTATGACTGCATTTAATCATCCTGCCGCACTCGTCTCATCTCATGGTTACTCCAGTTTAACTGACTGGAGCTTGGAGACTTGCGGTTCTGTTTGAAGTGACTCATTCATTCTGTAGAACAAGACCGATGTAATTTTTTTCAGATCAGGTATGTTAATCCTATTCCCTCACTTCCATCCCAGCATTAAGTCTTGTGTAAACTTTGATGCATCAAAATATTTGAATTAACCAGTGGAGATTATGTAGCTTAAAGGCTTTGTTGCTGGGGTAATATTTTGTAATCTTTTTTCGCTTTTAATTATAAAGCCTGATCAATACACAGATGACATCAGGCTCAACAATAGATTAGATCAGGTAATCGCCACATTTGGCTTGTAAATCAAATCAGTGGGTAAAGTAACAATAATAATGTTAATAAAAATGATCCACCACAGCTGAAAGAAGCCTCTGGAGTGTGGTTTTGCATCTCCTGTGCAGCACACATCCGCCGTACCCCCCGTGGGTGAGATCTCCCCTCATCCTGCATCAAGATCTTTGTTGTATTGATGGAGAAAAAAAAGTACATTTTAAAAACCACCTCCAACTACACTGATAGTTTTCTCTAGTCATACCGGCTCATATTAATGAACACAAAAAGAACGGCCTGTCTAGTCATTAGTTTGAAGCAGCTTGTTAAATGGTGAACATGTCTGTTTTTTTGTGTATTTGAGGGTTATGCTGTGTTGTTTGGTGTAATTGTGTTTAGCTTTCATGGTAATAGCCCTGTCTCCCACCCTCTTGTCTTTTCCAGAAGGATGCCACCCCCCCAGCTGAGTGCAAGCAGCAGTGAAGCCGGACCTGGCTACCTCGAGGATCAACTGCACTGTAACAGCTTCTCACAGTTAAACAAAAATTTACGAAAAAAAAAAAAAAAGTTACTTACAGCCTTATGATGTTTTGTATTTTTCTTGGTAGGAATTTGAAGAAAAAAACAAGATTTTTGTTACAAAAACTCATGGTATTATACTGGGAGCTTTGAGGCTCACTATACATAGTATTTTACTAGAGCTGTATTTTCCTCCTCCCCTCTCTGTACGATAGAATACAGGGAAGAAAAGTCTCTCCTCAAGCATGAACCAGTTTCTTCACTGCTAAAACTAGATGGGGTTCTTGTGAAGTCTTTTGTTGTATTTGCTCTTAGACAACAGCTGTGGTTTAGAACGCAACAGGATGACATCAGATTATAATCCCCTCACCCTCAGTCTTCCTTCCTCTTCTTACCAAAGTTAAAGGTTGATCACTTCTGCTCACCCCCGGCGAATCTTTTTATTCCTCTTGGTGGGGCCTTTAGCACTTGTAAAGCACTGTAGCATTTCCAGCTCTAGGGAGGGGAGGGACAGGTGACCTCCAGCCTGATGCCCACTTCGGATTATCTAATCTTCCTTTGGATGGGTTGGAGGTTTTGGCCACTTCCTGCTCTGCTTGTGCTCGACTACCTTCCATTCTTGATACATTCCAGTGAGCAGACTGGCTGTCGCCATCAGAGGGAGTCTGCTTATACACCGGACCAGACTCCAGATGAAGGTTGTTTCGATCTCTTTCTTGCTTATGAAAGTGGCTCCCAGGACTTGGTTCTGCCCGGTCGAGTCTCAAACATTCCAGGTTATTCATCCAATGTGGACCGGGATGGTTGGGCAGTGCGTCAGGCCCCTCGTAAGCATGCGGCGATGTGGTTGTTGTCTTTCTTGTAGCTCTTTGTACCAGTGTGTGGTTATCAGCGTCACGTCATCGGTTAGCTGTCTTAATATACCTTGAGCAGCAATTTGTTTGGTGCCTACAAACCGAACTAGTGTGGAGGCTGGTGTTGTAACCCCGCTCTTGTGGAGAGTTTAACACACACACGCGACCCGTTCAGAGAGGTTTTGAAGGAACAAGGAAGGTCTGATGTAGCACAGCTAATGATGAATAAAGGTCAAATCGGGCAGCAAAGTGACACCAAATTCCCTCGGTTTTCATCTGTTTGACATTTACCTCTTGTCATCAATTCGTGACTGGTCAGGTGACCCTCAGCCCAGTCCCTGAGGTCCTTGGCTCATTTTTATCACTGTGAAAGGAACGAGAGAAACATGTTCGGACATCATGTTGGCCAATGACCCACCACCCCGTTACCCTAAAGCCTCGCGTTTGTTACCCAGAAAGACTAGAGAGAAACATGTCAGAGCAATACTTAAATTCAGGAGGGAGTCCAGAAAAAAAACGTAGCTTTTCCTCCCCATCTACTCCGGGTCACTCTGTGGTGGTAAAAACAGCTGTGGTGGTTGTGTAGAATGCCTCCTGTCCGTAGTGGTGAGCCAGGGTACTACTCATGATGTGGGGAGTGTTCAGATCAAATTAACTGGAACAAGATGTAAAGGGTTCCATTAGGTCCCTCAGAGCAGCTGTTGTCAAGGCAAAATGCTATGCTACATACTAATGTACTCAATAACTGTCCGTGTATGTTCATTATTAAATTGGTCAAACATGTCCAAGATACTCGACTCATTTTTTTATTCAACCTGTATGTTCTGGAGTGCGTTATGCATTTTCAGACACGACTACTCTACCTCATCCACATGTGTAGTTATAATGCACAACTGAAAGCCAGTAGAGGGCGCCATTGCAACGGAGTTGTACAGTATGTACCACTTCCTGTCCTCCATGGGGAGTAGAGTTTGTAATGAAATAAAGATGGCCACATGAATATAAGAAGTGCATAATTTATGTTGAATCATGGCTTTAGATTATCGGCCACAGCTGCTGATTAGGTCTTTCATAACAAGTGCTGTATGTCTGCTGGTGGTCCAAAGTTGCATCATAGGTGATCACCATGGTAACTGAACAGAGATGGGATATTTTTAACCTACCTAAAATACATTTCTCATGATAAAAGCTTAGAATTAATATTTAATAAGTTTTTTTTCCTCAACACACCATCTGGGTTCATAGGTTAAAAATAAGGGAGACTAATTTCTATAAATGCCAATGATTTCACAATCTAAGAATAAATAGGCAAACTGGCTTGAGAAAATGTGTTCCTTTACAGTCTAGTATTGTTAGAAACCAATACCAGGCTGTGTTGTGTTGACACATGTCACATTTTTTCTGGAGATTCTGTCCACTGGCATCAGTCGGTTTCACCATTGTCACAAAAAAACATGATATTCAGTAAATCAAAGAGTTTGAGCTGATGCTTTATCAACACTTTACACCACACAGCTGAAGACCAGGGACAAACTAGAAACATGGAGCCAATCACATTCTGGGAGGAGAGTTCTCTCAAAGGAGATCGGAGTATGTTTAAAGTTCTGGAATTGAAAATAATAATGTTTAGGAAGCATAATTAAATTAGGTTCATTGTAAAAAAAAAAGTTTCAGTGGCTTAATAGAACTTATTCACATTGAGCACAACATACCACTGTTACTGACTGGTCTAAATGATCAAACACCTCATTAGAGACACATTTTAAAATCGGACAATAAAACATTGAACCAACTTTCACACTTTCTTAAGCAGCAGAATCCCAAAGGTTTTTCTGTTAAGACCTAAAATTACATCACAGCTCCATGTCTGCTCCAACAACACAACAGTCAGTCCCGTCTGAACCATCCAGATAAGACATCGAGTGTCAGAAAATCCTACAGGAAAATGTCTTATCTGTGAGGAAGCTGGAGCTTCGTTGACATTAAATGTTTCTGAAGAACGATAATCCCAAGCAGACCTCAAACTCTACTGAGGCTTGGTTCAAGAAGTCAGGCATCATCCTAGAGGCCGACAATCGCTGACATGCCTCAAATATCGTAGAAAATCTCTGGTTGGATTTAAAGAAGTTTCATTCCTCAACACTCATTCATTTACTTGGTAGAACCACTTTTAAGTTAAGTAGATCTACCAAGTAAATTGAACTGGAATCCTTTGTCCCTGAGGAATGGGTGAAGATCCCTTTGGAACACTGTCAGATTATGTTTATTGGCTACATGTCTTGACGGTCTCTAGAGAACTAGAATAAAAGTGAAAGTGTTTTGTGTTATATTTTGATGAAAAACAACACTTCATATCCACTTTGAACGTTTCTATTTGATTGGGTTAATTCCTGATGAATATGTTTCAAATGAACACACGGCTTACAGAACAGGTTTACTTCTAACTGTTTCTTCCACATCAGACACTTCATTAGAGAGGGGCTGTTTGTTTGGCGCGTCAGAAGACTGCTTGCGACTGAGGGGGGAGGCGCACCTCTCCAACAGTCCCTACCCCCCCCCCCTTGATTGCCTCACATACAGCGGCCAGCAGCCAGACAGACAGGCAGGCAGGTCTGCAGCGGCTCATGCCCTCACCCGCTCCGGGATAGTGGAGACGCGTCACCGTCCAGTCAGTCGAGCAGCCGGGGAGGAGGAAGCGTGAAAGGCGCGGAGGGGGGGGGGAAGATGCTGGAAAACGGCAGGAAGGTGTTCAAAGAGGGTCTGCTGGAGAAGAGGAGCGACGGGCTGCTGCAGCTGTGGAAGAAGAAGCACTGCGTCCTGACCGAGGACGGGGTCCTCCTGCTGCCGCCCAAACAGCACGACCAGCCGCATCACCAGCAGCCGCACTACGGCGGAGGGGACTCGGGCAAAATCAAGGAGCTGCACTTCGCCAACATGAAGACGGTGGACTGCGTGGAGCGGAAAGGCAAGTACGTCTACTTCACGGTGGTCATGACCGAGGGGAAGGAGATCGACTTCAGGTGCCCGCAGGATGAGGGCTGGAACGCGGAGATCACGCTGCAGATGGTCCAGTACAAGAACCGACAGGCGATCCTGGCCGTCAAGTCCACCCGACAGAAGCAGCAGTTGCTGGTGGTGCAGATCCCCGGACAGAAGACGGTCCGCAGCGCGCCCAACGTGGCGTGACCTGCGGCGAGTCCCCGCCAACAGTGGCGCGCCATCAACGGTAAGAGGGACTGAGGGGCTCCCAGGGCTTGGGGACCACCCAGGGATCCCCTAAGGATCCCCGGATTACGGGGAATTCAACAAAAAGCTGAAACCATCCAAGAATGAGGACGTCTGCATATATTACAGTCCTCAATCCCAGACCAGACCTTCATCATAAAACCAACCAGAGAAAAAGTGGATTCTTTTGAAAGAAAAGTTTGGGAGCGTTTGACATAGGCCCATCTGGTCCAGGAGGTGTGCCCCTTCACAGAACATCCATTCCCAGGAAGGTTGTCTTTAAAACCCGGGGGGGGGGGGGTATCTAACTCAAATTACATGTCGTGTAATTCTTCATTATCCAGTATGGAGACAAAATTCAGTTTTAAACATTTGAAACTCATCAGATATAAATCAGACACTCAAATTTGAAGACACGCAGTAAGGAGAATCACAGCTGCTTCTCAGTGTATTCAAATTCACTGGCTTCCAAATAAATTGGAGGTTCACTTGTGGGTTTGATTTTTGCGTTTTACCATAACTAAAGGAAAACCTTCATCTGAATACATCGTGTCATGTTGCCGACCTGCTTTGAACCTGCAGGACTCAAGTGAAACAACTTTGGAATACATGGATATTTAAGCTGATAGTTTTTTTTAAAGAAGAGATTCATGTTTTTTTAATAGCATTATTTTTACTTTTGTGCAACTATTGATTTTCAAAAACACAATTTCCAATTAATTAATTAATTGACTTGCAAATGACCCAGTGATTAATTTTTGTGTTCAAACCTCCAACCACTAGGAGGCAGAGCTGAAATCTTGTACGTTATTAATGCACTAAAAGAAGACACGCATGTGAAACAATAGATTATTTAACTTCGATTAATGAGCATATTGTGCAATTGATACATATATGACTAAATTCTTTCCAATAAATTTTACAAATAGTAAATTTTAAATCTAGATTTTTATTCCAACAAAGTGATACTTAGATTGTAGTTTTTTTCTCATATTTGTTTCCTTTTTGAAAGGTAAATACATCAAGCGACTGTAACAAGTTCAGATGTGTGGAATTTTTTTTTTTTTTTGCTGTTTGACCAGAGGAGGGGTTGCAGTTCAGGGTGGGTATAAAGGGCTAGGATCGAGACCACCAGTTGGCTGCATGTTGTGAGGCTCTCCCATGTTGTTTATTTGGTTTAGAAATCCATCCTCTGAGAAAGATCAGATGAAATTGAGTCCATGCTTCAAGCGGCGTTAGATTTTTGTTGCCTCCTGTGTCGGATGCCAGCAGTGAGCAGTCTGTCTAACTGATTGCATCCACAGGTTAATTGGACGCTCGACTGAAGGATGGAATATGGAGCCAGGCTGCGTCTCCCCTCACCGCTTCGCCATCAAGCTCCATCCTCAAGTGGAACTCTGCCCCCCTCCCGTCCCCCTTTTCAATACAGAGACTGATTTCACAAAGGACTAATGGACAAAAAGCATTTGAGAAAAAAAAAACCTGTATTCCACCATGTGACGGGATCCTACCTTATTTATTATATGTATATATATTTTCTATAAAACATATAAGCTGTTGATGGATGTTCAGCGTGGTTGTTGTGAACAAAGTGAACAGAAATGCTCACGGGTTCATTGCTTAAATAATACACACCAACTTCATTGGGAATAAGATGACATATAATTATCTTGATGGTTGCTGTAGGTTAGATAAAATATTGTCTTTTGTCAACCGAACCAAAGAATCATTATGTCATAGTTCACTTTGTGCATTGTTACAGTTCAGAATATACTGCAGTTATATGATGAGATACCTGCATGACCTATTTATTTATGATCCACAGGACATCTTCATGATTTCTCAGAACATATCAATAATTTTCTCTCATTTTATTTGTTCGAAAGTCCAAAAACAGAAAAGCTTGTGAGATCGCACAATCTCATTCCCCTCAGTTAGTTTCCGTGCTGATGCAGACAAGCTTGATTTATAAAGTATCACACAACAGACAGAATTTATGTTTTGATCATTTTGAAGAGCAGAACTGCTTTTTCTAGTAAATCGTTATGGGCGATGATGAAGAATAAGTTCAAGCAGGACTTTAAATCAATAACCAATGAGAAACAAGAAACTAAATGACAACAGACTTTCTGCTGACTCGCCACACGTGGCATCATCAAACTGCAGCACTCTGGGTTCTTAATCTCTACGGTGCCCTAAGGCTAGAATAAGGACCCTATTAGTGTTTTCATGCCACACATTCATGATGTTTGTGTTTTCCTGGTCCAGGGGGTGTTATGTAGCTTAAAACTCTTCAGGCCGATGAAAGGGTGTTCCATCAGCATAGAGCTCAGCTTCGTGGTTCTGTTTCTTGGCTCCCATCAGCCTCTTTTTAAACTGCTTGCTTAAAGCAGGACGGGTTTTTAGCGCCTCGCTTTTCTGTGTAAATGCTACAAAGGCGTGATGACCGACACTGTTGCTCCATCTCAGCCGGCAGCTGGTGAGGCGGTAGGTCAGCACAGGGGTGTGATATTTTGATGATGTATTGTGCACATGGCTGACAACTGGAGGACTTCAAAAGCGACTGGAGTTGACAGCAAACAAGATGGAAATCAGTTGGACGTGTTGTCAAACTGGAGCGCCAGAATGAGGTCCAGGAGCTCCTGACCAGAGGATTAGATCAACCACCACGTGATATGGAAGGTAAAACATTACTGTGTTGTTATTTGGTTGTTTTTAAAGCACTGCTCAACACACATTTAAGTTTGACAGGTGCAATGGTCTAATATCTGCTTCATGGCTGAAAGTATTTGTTGCTGGTTTCCAAACCAGACATTCTGTGGTTTATCTTGAGCTGCTACTTGAAAATTCAAGCTTGCCAACATAAATTAAGATAAAACAGTCTTTGACTATTCCCATAACCAATCTGATTGCTTATATCACAGTAACAGGTTTGCTTCCATATATGTAATCCCCAACTTTGAATTTGGGGGGTATCATTCCTCCTCTGGTGTTTTCATCAGATGACAAAAACCGTGTCGGTGTAATCGGCCCTTATCTGTGGTCCTGAAGTCTAATTAGGACATCTTCATCATCTTCATCTTCCACATTGTGACTGGCACAGAAAATTAAACGTTTCATGTGTGTTAATTATGGATGTTCAACTGTTCAGATTTTCAGCTCATAGGGCTCAACATTAACCTAAAAAAAAAATTCTGCCTGTTGATTTCTCATTTTTCCATGATTATTTTTTCATGTTTATTTGTTTTTTTCCCCACAAATTGCACCCTGTGGGTTTCATTTAGCGGGATGTTGTGTTAATTCTCTCAGGATTGTTTTCTACGATGGAGGGATGTCTGGTTGTCAAGTAACGGTTTTTTGATCAACTCTCATTCATGCTGCTTCCTGTTTCCTGGAAGTGTTTCCTTTCTTGCCAGAAAAAAAAAATCAGCTCCCAAACCGACACATGCCTCTGTGTTGTCATCATTTCCCACACTGGGTTATAGCTCTGCCCTTCATCAAATGCAAGCGGTGTGACGCTCCTCAGACATGCATGCCTTCCTGTTGCGATCATTAGCACACAGTTATAGCTGTGCCCTTTGCAGCCGCTGTCCGATTTCTTATTTCAGCGTGAGATCTATTTTCATAACTCAAAAGGATGCATTCCATTAAAACTAAAAAAACATCTGGCACATGGCGTTTGTCCTTCTTCACAGCAGCAGGTGAATATAAGCTCTGGGGGTCCAGCTGGGTCATTTAAATGAGCTGCGTAACTTGCTGCTTGGTCTGCCGGCATTCAGCCTTTTCATGCTCTGCAGGCGCTGAACCTTTCACCCCCCCCTGTTTCCTGCTCTAAAAGTAGAAGCTGTGTGTGGGGGGGATTGGCTTTCACTGCCAGTTGTTGCCGCTCAGATAAACTGCCAGAGTGTAATGTCAAATGCATTTGTGGCTCTGTCTACTCTCCCATCTATAGCTGAGCTAATTCAATTAAACGTGTCGCGCATGACGACATGCTATCTGACACACGGAGGCCTTACTGGTGCCAGGGGGTGGGGGAGTGGGGCTGCAGTCAGGAGACGGGAGCTGAACTCCTAAAGCGTCACCTCCTGATGCAGTCCTTGAATACTGCTCTATAAAAACTTAAACACAGTCAAAGCGGAGCAACCAGGATCTGTAATGGACGTGCACTCAACAGTTCATTTAGCAGATGCTCAAAACTAGAGCAAAAGCAAATGGCGTTAAATGATGCCGTTCTTGACACCGCAGGTGAGAAATATTCAAGCGAGACCGAACAGCTGCCACCGTCGCCACGAGCTGTCATTACACCACGGTGGTGTGTTGAAACTTAGTGCAACACGTCATCACACTTATGCAGTCAGCAAAATGAAATGTAGTTTGAAATGAGCCACCATAAGTCATACAGGAGCGAAAACGTAATATTCCACTGATGAAAGTTTTGTTGAGAGTGTGGCTCTAAAATATATTGTATCTTCCATGATGCACCATCCAACCCGGTGTGGTGATGATGTTTCCTGTAGTTCGGGTGTTATTATTCATGGCAGACCTGAAAATGAATTATATGGAATAAATTATATATTTTGGGGATGATCTCAAAAACCCTTAAAGGCTCCAAAATGTTTTGTGTAAAGGAGGACGGCATTTTGGGTAATCTTTATGATCACGCAAGCTATAAAATGTTCTAGGTCACAATTTATAAAAAAAAGTCTTACTTACTTTCGTCTTTAATTTAAATATGCAACAACAACAATAAGGTACATAACGGACAGGAAAGCGTCGCCGACCTTGCCCCCGCCCCTTCGGCGTGACAGGAGACCGCTGTCCTCTTCGCTCGCGTTCGCTGCAGATCAGGGAGGATGTGCTAAACTTACAGCCTTTCTTGTTGTTGACTTCCCTCCAGCCGTTCGGCGTGTTTGAACCCCCCCCCCCCGTCAGCAGCTGTTCTCCGAGCATAAGAGGCCTCTGTTGCTCCATGTTGGCATGTAAGTTGACCGACAACTTATTCCTCACCATCGCCGTTTGTCTTTGATCAGGAGCAAGATGCAGAAACTGATAGCAGGCACAAGACCCTCTGAGTGACTTCTGGAGAGCTTTTAATCCAGATTGATGGCATCCGTCCCAAATCCTTGTTTGACCATAGAACTGAATCCCAACTTGACCTGCGGCCATTTGGCCAGATATCTGATGATGTTATGGAGGTTACTTTTTATATCTTTTATTTCAGTCTAAATTTTAAGCTCAATGCCAGCTGACTGATGATGCGATGCTAATGCACAGAGACAAAGGGTGTGTCCAGAAGTGGGGCTTGGGTTGGCGATGCCCACCTCTGAAGTGTGAAGTGGGACCCCAAGTGGTGTGTCAGGATGGGGCTCAGGATGGATCTCCCTAAAGCCAGGTGACTGTTACAGGAGTTCAAACTCGAGCTGATTGTAAAATCTGAATCTCCATGAATGAGTTTCTGTTTGATCACAAACATTCACACACAGCAAGAACATAACGGGGCATTACACAGGATTTCATTAAAGGTCATGTTCAAGGAGGGGCAGTGAATAGATCGCCCTCATGATCAATGACGTACCGACCAACCTGATGTAGTGACCAACCTGCTCTGGAGAAGTAACTAGCCTGGATGAGGAAACAGCAATACCAACTGAACTTCTTAACCATTTTTCTCCTCCTTGTCTAAAACCATGATTCAGGATGAATCAGAATGAACAGGATTGATCAGGATGAATCAGAATGAACAGGATTGATCAGGATGAATCAGAATGAACAGGATTGATCAGGATGAATCAAGAGGAATCAAGGTGGAACAGGATGAGCCATGTTTAATCAAGATGAGTCAAGGTGAATCAGCGTGACTCAGGGCGAATCATGGTACACCAGGATAAATGAAGGTGAATCAGGATAAATCAGAATGACTTGGGTGGATCAGGGTGAATCTGAATCATTCAGGAGGGATCAGGGTGAATCTAGAAAAAGAAATGAATCAGGTTGAATCAGGATTAATCAGGATGGATCAGGAAGAATCTGAATGATACGGGAGAGATAAGGGTGATTCAGGAAGAAAATCTGCATTTTCATAGAGGCAGTATTTTTAATTTTTTTTATCTTGCACGATTATTTTGCATGTATATAAATGCATGAACATCTGCATTTTACCAGAATCTAAAATCATATAATCTATCCTCAGATGCATAAAATTTAGAGTTATTATAAACCTTTATGTATGCATTCAGTGAATTTGATATTAACTTTTGAGTTGTAAAGTATAAACAGGGATCCTTCAAAGACAGTGTGCAGTATTTTCATGTTCAAAGCATTCAAACATGTTACCTGCTCGGTTTCACGTAAAAAAAATTGATTTATTTCAGACATTTTGCTGCACTTGTACGTTCCCTGAAACCGCTAAACAATTCCTTATCTTAATTCTCAGCAGCATGAATACTAAAGTCACTTAACTGGGATTGAAAACACCAGTTTAGTGGCTGAATTATCCTGTTTACTACAACACCACATGTAGGCACCATGAGAGCAGATGAGTGATGGGATGGCTCTTTGTTCAGTTGGTTTATCAGCGGGATACAAAATAAAGTAAAGATAAAGACGGATCATTTGCCTCATTATGCTTAAACTACTGAAACAAACTTGTTTGTGGAGAAGTGGGCGTAAGTCAAATATTGTTTTCTGTTTCTACACAGTATTACATAGGAAATTATTTTAATACAGTTGTTATATGAATCTTATGTGCACCAGACTACATGGCTCCTTCATTATATCAACAGCTAATACCTGGGTTTGTTTCTGTTGAATCCACTTACAATTTAGTGAATGCATGTTGTTGCACTAAACGAACACACTGTGCTATTGTCTTAGCATTATGGATGTAACACATTCATTAGACATTACACAGCAGTACGGTGCATTTGACCCACTGAAGGTAGAGCAGGAACAGCAGCCGTGTAACGTTTTGCTTTATTGATTCTTCAGCTCATCTAATTTACAGTCTGACGCCGAGACTGGCCTCCATAACCGATGTGTTTTTGTTTTGTTTTTTATATATACTCGATTGCTAACCATACCAATCTCTATACAGACCATAAGCTTAATAGTGGAATTTCATCTTTTTAATGTGTTCTCGCCTTGGAGGAAAACTTTCCAGACAGCACTCGAGTGCTGTTGACAGCTTTAAAAGCCATAATCAACTCCAAGACGTTCAATAGTTGGATTAAAGAGATTGGATTAAACTTCTTTTTCCACGATACATTACCGTCCTATTTGCAATCAGAGATTACTCAGAGATACCGAAGTGGAAAGTGCTGAGAGGGGGAAATGTACAGAAAGGCCCATTACTATAGAACGTCTGGTGTTAGTTAAAGTCTACAGTGAACAGCTCATCAGCACAGAGAGTGGAGAGCAGATTGTTTTACACTCGCTGGATTGTTACCTGCTAACTGCATAGCGCCCTCCAGATGGGCGTCAGACTGCTTTACGGTGTTTTGTTTGTTTGTTTGTGTGTCTCATCCAACCTGCTGGTGCCTTTGTGTGGATGTATGATAAAGTAAAGGTAGTGGGTTGTGTATTGGTTCATTTTTCTGCAGTAGCGTCATGGAGAACAGAAAATGAATAGTCCCATAGTTCAGGTCTTAGTAGTCAGCGTTATTAAACCATTACACTTTATGTAATGAGTCATTAAAAGTCTGTGTAGGGCACTGAAGGGATATAAAACTCCAGAAATACTTAAGCCATCTGCTCTGTAGTTCCAAAACTGTGTTTTATACTTATGTAAATGAGCCAAATGGTTAAAATAAATAAATAAATAAAAGAAATTATATATATACGTATATTGTGTGTGTGTGTGTGTGTGTGTATACAGTGTGTATATATATACAGTACGTATATGAAAACGATTAGAAAGGCAAACTGGACAAGCTTTTTCCTCTAGTCATTTCCCTATTTCCCTCTCTCTCTCTCTCTCTCTCTGTAAGTGTGTGTGCGTGCGTGCGTGTGTGTGTGTGTGTGTGTGTGACTTACACAGTGTCATCATTCATCCTCTCAGGAGTTATAGATGCGGTGAGTCATTTTGGGTTTTGGTTCTGTTGTGTATCTTCATATACTTTATAACATCTGATTGTGGTACCTCGTAGGCTTTCTGATTGGTTAAACTGATGGATGTGAAAAAAGAAAAAAGTTAGGAGAGGAGAGGAGGTTGGTTGTAAGAACATGTGGTTACTAGTTGCTCCTTAGAGCCTGTTTAAACCAGGTATCATCACCTGACCAGAGCAGAGCTCTGACTACCACTGTTCATGACTGGCTTCAGGATGCCTGTTCTCGTGACGGATCACTAGTGATTGCATCAGACTTCCCTGTTCTGCATGTAAATAAACCCACACATCCCTGATAACCTCAGACCCATAGAGGCGACAGTACAGTATTACAAAAATATAAATATGTCAGTAAAACATCTACTTTCTTAAATTAGTAGGAACATTGTGTTCACATTGTGACCATATCTGGGTCTTGAACACAATTTGAAAATAATATAAAACTATGTCCTCGATATTTGAAGCTGTCTCTGAGCTGTTACCTTTCTGTGTGTGTGTAAGTGCGTGTGTGTGTGTGTGTGTGTGTGTGTGTGTGTGTGTGTGTGTGTGTGTGTGTGTATACAGAGGCTGGAGTGTTTGTGGGTAGATTTGGCTCTCCTACATCACTCTGTCCTTTGACCTTCTCTGTGTTCACTGGCTTCAGTTGAAAACCACCTCCCTCTCTCTTACACCCCCCTTACACACACACACACACACACACCTGTTGCCAAAGCCACCCGGTGGCAGGTCAGCCGTCTCAGTGATAAGTTGGTGATAAGTGTGTTAATGTCACCTTGGTCCACAATGAAAATGGCAGAAACTCTAACTGAAAGCTGAAACTGTCCCTGACTGGAATGAGCTGCTAATCCTTTTCAAACAAGATCATATGTGGATTAACGACTCTCATTAGGCTCATCTACACAGAATAATTAGATTTAAATAATTCATTCTATCTTGACTCCTGTAATCCACATTTTACTTTTTCTCCCTACCTCCAATGAGTATAAGTATATGTACATGTATGTGTGTGTGTGTCTGTGTGTATGTGTCTGTCTGTGCACGTGGACACACACGCACACATTGTAATGTACTGTAATGTATTAATATATAATATATTACAGTACAAACCTTTTTTTTTTTTTTAGAATTTGTAAACGCGTCAAGCCTAGCCATGATGAGAGTCTTTGTTGTTACAACAGTCGACCCACTTTCTGTGTATCTATCTATTGGCTGCAGGCAGTAGGATTGTTACTGAAAATGTCAGCATAACATAGGAAAAACACTTCAGCAACATTGCAGCAAGAACGAAAGTAAAAGGGAATTTCAAATGGGTAAGTATGGATGTTTTGATGTCACACAATTTTGTATCATGAGCAAAAAGCTCCCAGTATCACAGGTAAACATATTTCAACAATGAGCCACTGGTTCAGACAGGAAACTCCTCAGGTTGAGTACACGCTAGAAGAGTTTACCAGATTTTATCCACAATTCCCAGAGAGGAATCTGTGCCTATCTGCACTAGTTGGTGACAGTCAAAACCCCTGTTTGGTACGACTGTTGGTGTTTCAGGGATAAAGACACGACCTGTCCTCAGTCATAGTTACGCAAACATGTTTGATGGATGTATTTGGGTAGTGTGAACTGATTATTGACCAACCGCAATCAGATTTTGCACACCAGAGCAGACTGAAGCAGACCAGAGCAGACTGAAGCAGACCAGAGCAGACTGAAGCAGACCAGAGCAGACTGAAGCAGACCAGAGCAGACTGAAGCAGACCAGAGCAGACTGAATCAGAGCAAATCTCGGTGTCGTATGACAGAACAGGAACATCTAATCAGCTACACATTTGTTATACAACCACGATTTAGGGCATCTTCAGGGGTTTTGATCAATAATGAATGGTTGTCCCTGTTTCAGAGAGACCTTTCATCCTGATCACATGTTCTCAGTGAGAGCACCAACTGTACATATATACTATCATGACACAAATCCTTGTCCTTTTGGGCACTTAATTCTTTATTTTACTCTCCTCTCCCACATGATGACTGAAACATATAATAAAGTACCTGGGACTTGTTTTTTTTTCTTTTCTTTTAAGCATCAAATTATAGTCTGTGCACAATGACATACAGTATGTTCTAGTTATGTGTGGGCGTCTATGTACTTTAACCAGGGCTTTGAACCAGAATTTTTTTTCCAATCGGTTTGTTCCAAACAGAAACAAAATTATAATGTTTCTGGTTTTACGTTCCACCCATGAGCTGACATTTCCTGAACCAGTTAGAACAAAAAAATATATAGTTCCCGAACCGATTAACAATGTTCCTTGTAAGTAAAAACAGGTAGGCAGCTTTAGGACTTTTGAACTGGCAACTAAGGCAATTAGTTTACATACTGTAGATATGTCCCTACAGTAAACAGAACAACTGAACTGATCCAGTGACGGAACAGAGGATGGAGAATCAGAGCTCCTCTCCGGATCTGTCTGGCTGGTTTGATTGCTCCTGTGTCTGACCCCGCCTGACTTCTGGACCCTGCCTACTCATCTGTCTCTTGTCGGATCTGTCTGCCTTTGGTATTGTGTTTTCGGGCACCTGAACCCTGTCTGTGGAATTAAACCCTGTTGAGACTCCTGACCTGTCTGTCATGTTTTTGGGTTCCCTCAGCCAGTCATGTTCGAGTTGTGACAGATAGACTGCAGTGTTCACCTTTTACGAATGTTATAAATATTGTGAGACTGCCTTTCCTTTGGCTGCTGGTGATATGCCTCCTCAATTTCTTTACGCTTTCATGAGTGAATGAAAGGATGTGAAATATAATATAAAACAAATTTTAAAAAAAAACAACCTATCAAACGGTTACAAATATTTTGAATAACCAATTCTGTTCCAGAACATTAAAAAATATAAAGTTCTTGGTTTCATTTTCATTCCTGGTAAAATACCAAAAGTTTCTGGTTTCTTTCTCTCTCATTCTCTTTATCTCTCTCTCTCTCTCTCTCTCTCTCTCTCTCTCTCTCTCTCTCTCTCTCTCTCTCTCTCTCTCTCTCTCTCTCTCTCTCTCTCTCTCTCTCTCTCTCTCTCTCTCTCTCTCTCTCTCTCTCTCTCTCTCTCTCTCTCTCTCTCTCTCTCTCTCTCTCTCTCTCTCTCTCTCTCTCTCTCTCTCTCTCTCTCTCTCTCTCTCTCACACACACACACACACACACACACACACACACACACACACACACACACACACACACACACACACACAACACACACACACACATACAGTAATCTCTCACTTAGTTGCGCTTCAAGATGCACGGTTTCACTACATTGCAGATTTTTAGTAGGTAGTCATGTGATACCGTATGCGCACACCTGCGTTCCGAGACTCACGTTCCGAGACTTACACTTCCGTGTAAAGAAACACTTTCTTTTTAATACAAGTGTTTTAAACAGCCTATCAGAGTGTGGGGAAAAGGTAATACAGATAGAAGGTGGTTTCATATCAGTATGGGGAGGGGTCATAAATGTTTAGGTTACCTTTAAATGTAAATTAAACGTAATTCCTTGCCCTGTCTCTATCCCCGGTATATTTCATTTCCCACCAAACCGGTCAAGACGGATGACCGCTGTCCAGAGTCTGGGTCCTGCCCGGAGTTTCTTCCTCAATG